>NW_015113796.1:198376-199201 GCF_001443285.1 Poecilia latipinna
CTGTTACGTCAATCCGCGTTTCCCCATCAGATACGGTTGCCGGTGTTACGTCAATCCGCGTTTCCCCATCAGATACGGTTCCCCCTTCGTCTTCTTGCCGCTCCGCCCCGCCCACGCGGCAAAATAGGCGCGTGCTCGTGATGAGCACTGAGAAAGCACGCGCGTGGCAAGCACGCGCTTGTTCGGCGCGCTTGTCTGAGGAACTACGGACACCGTGAAAGCTCAAACAACATGTTTCGGCAAAGTTGTCACACTTTCTTCACGTTTTTGCGGGAAACTAATAATAATAATAACTAGAAAATTCCGCAGAAATTTTAAGGGGCATGCCAAAGTGTGCCCGTCGGTTTTTAATCAAGCGTTCTAATGCAAAAAATTAGCATTAATGCTAAAGAAAGCTTCAATGTAGTCAATAACCTGTGGTGAGTCAGAAACATGTTGACTAAACTGCACCTGTACCATTCAGTATGTTGAAATTAATGCATAAGCCAAAATGCTAATATTAGCGTGAAGACTAATATTCATGTAGGATGTTAGGATGTTAGGATGTGCACTGCCTTGCTGCGCAAGGCAGTGCACTAGTGGGGGCAGTAAAATGCTAAAGTTTGTGCTAATGTTGTGCACAATCTTGTGCTAATGTTAATGAACTGCCTTGCTGCGCAAGGCAGTTCACTATCCTGAGGAAAAAAAATGCGAAAAAAGCTTAATATTATTGCAACGCCTACGGCGTTGCACTAGCATGAGAGGAGTGCAGCAACTCTTTGAAGCAGTTAGTTTTTCTGATCAAAGCGGCTTACTGTTCAGCATCCATAAGAGCAATCCGAAAAC
>NW_015113797.1:0-12725 GCF_001443285.1 Poecilia latipinna
TATATATATATATATATATATATATATATATATATATATATATATATATATATGTGTGTGTGTGTGTGTGTGTGTGTGTGTGTGTGTGTGTGTGTGATACAAGAGAATAATCTCTTAGAAATGCTTCCCATGGCTCTTGAGGCGTAGAAAAAGAGGCAGTGGGACATTGTGTGGTAACATTCTCTGGCTGAAAGTTGTGTTTCTGGAGGACGGAGAGACGAAAAGGGGGCGGAGTGTCTTTCAAATCCCACTCGTTTGATTGGCACAGAGCGGAGAGGAGCGGAGCGGGCAACGCCCTTAAGACTGACCGCTGATGATGAAGAAGAAGAAGAGCTGAATGTGCGTGGGCGTCTTTGAGCTGCTGCAGTCTGAGTGGAAGTCAGCTGCAGAGGAGAAGAGGACGGCTGGGAGGGACAAAGGGGGGGAGGGGGGAGGGGGAAGAGGGCAGGGTCTGAGCAGGTAGAAGTGGTGAGATGGAGATTTTGGGTGGAGGTGGGTGTCGGCTCGGTGGTCCAGGACGTTTATAGGCCGCAGCCCAGCTGCTTGGCCGTCTCCTGAGTGTCCTGCAGGCGCTGCAGGCTGGCGCTGGAGTAGCCCTCGTCGCTGCAGCTGCTCCGCAGGCTGCCTCGCTCGTCCCCTGAGTCACTCACGCTGCTGGTGCTCCACTCCAGGTCACCCAGCAGGTAGTCCGTCCCCTCCACGTCCACGTCCAGGTCCTCTGTGGAACACACGGGGAAGACCGACGCGGTTACATGCAGTCAAGAAAAACACTCTGGTATCGTCGGAAAATCAGGAGTTGACATTATCAGAGTCTGAGATAACAGCATTAATAATGCTAACCTAGCTAATCGCTAATATATGTGCTAAATAAAGGTTTAAATGTGAACTCTGTCATCAAGGGGCAGTATTATGCATTTTACAGCCACATAAAATAATTTTATAATACCGTCAAGTAAATGTTACTTTCAGTTGTTATAAAACTACTGTACACCAAATATAGCTTCATTTTGTAATTTAACGTCTTGAAATTGAGACTCTGTCTCTTTAAAAACTCCAGCTCTTTCTGAAATTCCACCTTTAGAAAGTCATTATAATCCTTTAGTGATGTTTTTACCAATGTTGTACTGGGAAGAGGCTTATATAATGAGCTCAGCTGATACACAGTTCTACCAGGTGTTTGCTAATTACTGCTGGCTAGTCTACAGGAGCCAGCAGGGCAGAGCTGCTCTGAGGCGGAAGCTTAGAAACTGCATTTCCAAGGTCAAACATTTACAAAACCTGATGATTAGAAATCAGCCACAAAACTCCAGTCTCCACAGCCTCCGATGTACAGGATCCAACAATAAACTACTGACTGTCTTTTGCCACAGAACTAAAACTACAGTGCATTAGAAGGGAAAACTAAAATTTAACTATCAAATTCAGGGATCGTTATCATTTTTTGAATGTGTAGTTCCTGAAAGGACTATTTATTCGAGCTGTGGGTCCCAGTTTGGTTGACGTAAGATTACACACCAACTAGCTGGTTAATCAGCAGTTAAACACACCAGTTTGTTGACGAAGCCGCTAAACTCCAGTTCTTTCAGCTGCAGCAACAAGATTCAAGCTGGACTTTATCTAATCAGCCTTAATAAAACCTTATTCCCTTCAAACCTGGAGCACAGCTGACTCAGGCAGTGACTCACTCGCTGTGGTTAGTCCATCAATGCTCACAGGTCTGGATCGGAACATGAAGTTTTAGCAGTCACGCAAGGAGAAATGTGCTGCTTCTATGAAATACAAGGATGTCAAAATGTACCTTGGCTGCATCTCTGGATGGCAAAGTTTAACCATGTGCTGATCTTTATAAAATGCCAAGTTTTCCTGATTAGCTTTGATTCCAGTTAAAAAGCTGTTATTTTTGATTGAATAACAGCTGGAACACCTCTAGTTCCCCATCATGAGGTTACTCAGGGTGTTATATGAATTTTGGTGGATGGATATAAGCAGAGTTTCCCCCAGTGTGTACATCGATAACAGTAAAGATGAATTAAGCTCGGTTTATACAGTAGTTGATGCATCAACTGCACCATCCCTTCACCTGCGTCACTCGCTATTATTTCCAAATTATGAAATCTGCTCAAGGACCTCCATATTTTTGTAACCTTTAATATTTTCAACACAGAAACTATGAGGGCTGCTAATGGACTGCTCTAGCGCCCCCTACCATTGAGCTTAGCAGGTTTTTTGGGGGAAACCCTGACATGTGTCAGACTTTGAGCCTGAGTTGTTTGCGCTCACCCTGGTCAGAGTCGGACTTGTCCGAGGAGCGGGTGGAGCCGGTGCTGTCCATGCGGGTCCGCTCCACTCCCAGCTGCTCCAGGCGCCTCCTCAGGTGTCTCCGCTCCCGCTGTAGCTGCTCCAAGGTGTGCTGAGCTCTCCTGTCGCTCTCCTCTAGCCTCTGAACAGCGGGACAGACAGGAAACGGAGCCCTTTAGGAGCTGCTGATACAGCCGGACAGTTTGTACCTTTTACAGTATTCAGAACCTTTGAACTTTTTCAGTTTTGCTCACACTGCAACAACAAATTTTAGACTCAATGGCCTTTAGATGCTCAGCTGTTCTGTGAAGGCCTCAGAGGTTTGCAGGAGAACATTAGAGGACAAACTGCATCATAAAGCCCTGCCTGGACACGGCCAAGCTTAGCAACGAGTGTGCAGTAGAAAACTAACTCTGCACCTCACCCTGAACCTCCCCTAGTTATGGATGTTTCTCTTCAGGTGGGAAAGGAAAGCTGGTCAGGGTCGACTGACATCCAAAAGTTGGAACAGCCTAGTGTAATCTGACTCAAGGGTCTAGAGAGGCAAGACTTAAAATGGAGGTTCATAGACGCTCTCCATCTCGTCTGACTGAGTCTGAGCTGCTTTGTAGACAAGAAGGGGCTAAAATCTGAGTCTCTAGATGCTCCAGGCTGTTGGAAAGACTTTGGATCAGTGCATCACAAAAAATCCCAACAATTGAAGACAGAGCTTGTGAAGAAACGTGAACATGATTGACTAACAAATGATCCACAGATTAAATGTGTGTTCTTTTCTCAGAATTGTTGTCCAAGTGACAAGGTGAGGTCCAACAGATTCACTTCCAGTGGAAGAGCACTGCAGCCTTTGCTATGATGCTCCACTTCATATACAAGTAGAAATACTTCATAGAAATTGGGTTCACTTTGGGTTCATTTCAAATGTAATGGACATGGAGACGGAAAAGAAAGGTTTAAAGGAAACCAAGGAGATGAGAGAAAGAAGGATAGAGAACAAGACAAGAGCCTAGGAAGTCTACTTCTACACCTGCAGAAAGAGAGATAGAAAAGAAAAGAAAAGAAAAGCTAAAAACCATAGCAACAAACAAATGTGTTTTAGTTGTATTAGTACCTTTATATGTTCTTTGGCCTTCATCAGCAGGCTGAGGGTGGTGTGCCTGTTGGCATCTGGTCCCAAAGGAACGAGAGATTTCAAGCGCTCCAGGCACAGCCGTAGATGTGCCCGTCTGGAGAGAGAAGACAGTAAAGTTAAGAAAGGGGAGAAAAGATGGTTGAAGCAATCAAACCAAACTCTTTCCTCCTCACAGAAACAGAGGCAAACAATGCCCCTGCGTTTTGGTAAGTACGCATTTAACAAGCGGCATCCACCATTAACCTTGTGTGGGCTGAGATATTCTTGGATTGCGCCGCGTTAGCGCGTTCTGATCCATACTGCCTGCTGCATGTTACTTTCCAAAGGGAGGCCGGCTACGCTCTTCAGAAAGGACACATGGGATGAGAAATCCACCTCCTCCGCAAACGGTGCCAACAGGCGCGCATCGTGGCTCAAGTTGCTCGGCACCACGAGCTGAACTGAATGATTTTCGTCTAAATATGGAGCCGCTTCCTCCCGGCCAGCAGCGTATTACTACGACACACGGCTCGGGAACATCGTTTTGAACATTCAGTGGTAACCGTGCCCACACACACACACACACACACACACACACACACACACTGCAGTCATTGTTCAGAGCATTGTTCACACATTCTGAAAGGCCCCAAAAAATATGGAACCACCAGTGGGAGGATGTTCATTCATCAGATTCACTGTGAAGAAAAGCAGCGTTCTTACACTTCCAAAACACGTTGATGTGATATTTTTATCAATGCTTTGTACAAGAGAAGAGCAAAAGCGTCACATTTATTTACTTTTTTATATATATGGGTGTTTTAACATTTATGAGCTACTATATGATCCAGGGCGGCGTGCTCCAAGAGCGAGTTAATTATCCTCACTGTGCAATAAGTAGCAGTTGTTTCTCAGCGAGCCTTTGTCTATTTTACAAAGTTAGAAAAAAAAAAAAAAAACTCATCCCAACTATTTTGATGTCCCTTTTTTTGTCACGCGTGCAACACTTTCTGCACTTCCTGATCTAAGAGAACAATGGACAGCAGACGAGGAGTACTTCCTAATTACTGAAAGTATAACTGTCGTAGTAAGCCCTAATTTATGGTCCGTGAGTTTCTGCTTCCTCTGGTAAGAATGATGTACAAGAACCAAACACAGAGGAGAGTGTGGTCCAAAAACAAACAAACAAACAAACATGTAATACTCAGTGTTGGAGATCTGGCATGTTGGGGTGGCCATGTCTCCATAACAACCATTAGACACTATCCCCAACAGGTCGTTTGGGAGGCATGTGACAGAAAAGACAATTTCTTTCCCCATACATATGAGACTTATGAGCTCAACAACAAATATATTTATTATTTAACCACCAATTAGATGCAAAGTGTTATTCTACCCATACAGCTTTTAATTGTTTCAGGTCTCCAGATCCTTCATGGACTACTTCTTTAAAAATGTGGACTGTAGATGCTAACATTAGCACTGGGGAAGTCTGTGCTGCAGCTACATGTTTAGCATTTTAGCACAACTTCAACAAAACAGTAGTCTTTTCCAGAGTCCCTTCAGATCGTTTTTCTTTTAAAGCAAAAATGAAACCACAGGTGGGCCAGTAGGATCGGGTTTGTCATCCATCGCTGTTTGCAAATGTTGCATGTGCTTCACGTTTATGGGCAAACTGGAAACACATAAATCAAAAGGTTCCGGCAGGAACTTTTTGTAGTTTTTCTCCAAGAAACGCTCCAGGTTAGACCCCAGTGGAGTAAGAGAGGAGGTTTTGTTGCCGAATGCAAAAAGTCCAGAGGGGGCTTTTTTTTTTTTTTTTTTTTACATACAAAAAGAAAAAAGTTATTAATTACACAATAAAGTTCCAGCCCTAATTTGAAGGCATCCTTACTGATGATGTAGAAAAGTATCATCAGCACTACATACATCTTTTTGCACTTCCAAAGGTTTCTGGTTTCTTCCTTTTCCTCTCTTTAGCTGCAAACAAACAAAGATAACCACTTCTGCTCCACTCACTTTCGGACCAGAAAATGCTGAGAAGCATCAAAACAAGACCAAGCAAACAGATCAACCCTGAGACCCTGAGGCCACATGTGAACAGATCAGTAAAGTAAGCTCCCCGTTTCACATTTACATTTCTCTTCCCCGATGCATTTCCTGCTCTCAGATCTCCAAGGCCAGGACGCCCGCTGAAGTTTGGTGCGTGGAGTTAAAACCACTTGATCCCCACTGTTACACAACACACACCTCTGGCCTGGCTGGGAGTGTGTACGTGTCTGAGTGCTTGTGTTTGCCTGAGCGAACACAAGCACTCAGACCCACACACACACGTCAGACTCATCCTGACAGCAGAGAGTTTAAATGTTGCGTTTCCCCCACCTCGTCCTCTACGGGCGGCTGAAGGCCTGGCATGCCGCCGCCGTCTGAGTCAGAGTTATTCAAATCGGACACAATGACAGATCTACAACCAGTTTGAATGTGGGCAGAGGAAGCTTTTAATTATATTCTTAACCCCTTGTGCAGTGTGAGAAGCTTTTGCACGCACACACAAACTCGCGCATGTAGAGCTGCAGTCAACAGCTGAGAACAAGCGTCTGCTTCTCAGCTGACTCCGTCCAAAGGTTGTCCAAAGTGCCATTACATAACCTGGCAACGGCCCCGCCCAGGTTGTTCTAACATAATAAGGGCTCAAAGGGGCAAGCTAATGTTTGCTAAACAACGCTACCGAGTAACAGACTCGTCAGGTCACAGCCAAGTGACACGGCCGCTGCGCTCTGCGCCTTATCGACGACAGGTTATTTAGGTTTAGTGTGTCAACGGGGGAGGGTGTTCTTCTCAGCCTAAAGACGGAGCCGGGTCCAAACTAAAAGTTGAAAGTCCGGCCCCTTCATCGCCCTGCAGCTGAAAATAGTTTGTCTTTTCCACTCAGAACCACATGTAGGTCATCTGGAGCCCTCTGGCCCCCGACAGCAGTAAATCACCTCGCTGTCCTCACATTCGCCCTCTGACCCCTCAGAGCCGGCATGGAGAGACTTGCGTGCAAGTAGAAAATGCGCTGCTGATTGGAGTCGGGTTACGGCCGAAGTAAACACACACAAACATACGCAGGCACGCTACAGTGTCTGTGAGCAAGATTCGGAATTGGTGGGTGGCGATTTGCCCGCAATACGACGGCTTTCCGACTTGGAATTTCTGCAGGATGTTGGAGGCAGCAAAAGGTTCAGAAAGTTCTCCACGGGGAGATGATTATTATGTTTTTTTTAAATCAGCGGTTGGGAGATATTTGCGTTTGACGAAACTGACCTAGACAGACAGAGCAGAGGAGCTTTAGCCCACTGGGAGGAAACATTAGCATGGATCCTCCAGCCGATCAGCTGAGCTGCTGCTTTGGATCAACTATCCCTCTCAGATTTCTGTTCATATAAATGTCGACAACCTTCCTGAGAGCTGTCTTCCGTCACTGAAGCTGTCACGTAGGACTGCTTTCATTAAGAAACTGCAATGGCTACAGGTTTTCTTTATGTCAAACAAGACATCAGCTGAAAAAGCAAAAGCTAGTTTTCTGCATCAGTTGTGCAAATTAAAAGAAGGAAACAAGAGTTTTGATTCCTGTGACGTAACAAGCAGGAGGTGAAAGCAGTAACTTCAACCTCCCACCACTCTTGGTCCAATCTGCCAGAAGTGAAACCTCTCTGAAGACGGTTCAGTGTTTTACTGCGGTCACCACTGCAGTAAAACACTAAATAAATCTCAACTTAACTTGTACCATGTAACCTTTAGTGATGCTCTCATTGTTATATAAATACGCCTGCCATGGTAACAAAATTTGCCCAGAGGTTATTGTGATAAACGATAATATTGTTATTTTGAGAACATTTTCAAGTAATATAATGGCAATGACACAACAAAGCAAGCACACCCTGTCAAAGATCAATAAACTTCAAATTCTAATTAACATTTAATACTGGAATTGGAAGACATTTTAAATATTCAAAATATATAAACAAAATAAAATAAAATGAGTTATGAAGTCTCTGGAAACAAAAAAGAGCTGGTTGAGACCAAATCACCAGACCCAAGACTTTTGTCATCCAAAGTTTGAAAGAGAAAAATGATAAATCAATAAAATAGAAATGTTTGAACTTGCTCTAATTTATCATGTGATTAATTGATGTATTGGCCTATATATAAGGATTTGTTGGTTGTTGCCATGTTTTGTCTTTCTTTTCTCTCTTTCTGCGGGTGTAGAAGCAGACTTGTTCTCTCTCCTCCGTTCTCATTTCCTCCTTTCCCTTTGAACTGTTTCCTCTTTCTCGCTTTCTTTTCCATCTCCATTACATTTGAAATAAACCCAAAGAGATTCCCAAATAAAGTTTTGTACATACATCAAGTGGAGCATCAGAGTGAAAGTTGTAACGCTCCACTTGCGAAAGTAAACCTGCTGTTGAGCATCACCTTGGCACTCATTCTGAGTGCTACATTGCTGGGCATGTAAAAAAACCAAAAAATAAAAAATATGTTTTTTTTTTTTTTCCATTTTCTGAATTTCTCATTTCGCAGGTGGAAAAGTGACACTTTTAAGCTGAAAATAATGAACCTTTGAGTCAGATGCTAACTTCAGTGTGAGAGTTGAGTGAACTCGTCTTAAGCCAGCCTTTCAGGAGTTTATCAGGTGAATGATATTTGGTCTGTCACGACGCCAAGGGCAACAGCCGCCGGTCTGGTAACAGACGACTGATTCCCAAGTCCAAGTCGAGCCTTTAACATATAAATAAACATCTTCACCCAATGCAAGCCATCCAGTCTGCCTTCTGCAATGCCCTGTTTGCACGTTCACAACCATTTAACAATTATCTTTGAATCTTTAAATACAATTCAACATGCAAATAATTGATCTGGTTTTAAATGCTAAATGCAAACCATTACATGTATAAATACACATTTATGTTCTAAGAAAAACATTCACTATGCAGCGAGTCAAGTAGGGAAACAATGTCGTTTGTTTTTTCTTTTTTTTTTTTTTTTTTACCTGAAATGACCAGCAGTCATAAAATGTAACTTTCTTTAGAGAGATATCTGTTTGACCCTGGTTATGAAATGAAAACAAAGGTGAACACAACATTAAGAGCCATAAATAACATTCGATCTGTGTTGGCTATCACATCAAGCGCACTCTTTCAAAAGAAAACATGTAATTGGCTCTACGTCTGGTCTTGAGTCCAAGTCAAGTCTGAAGTGAGTTTTTTTCTTTGCAAAATAAACCCAACTCAAGTTCACGACCGAAAACCAGAGTCATCATCTCTGCCAGTAGGTGGCGTATCAGAGGATTACATAATTGTCTCAAATAACCAATGAAGAATTGTTAAATGTGTCTGCTTTACTTTTGGTGTCAGAAGTGTTAATTTCCAGAATTGGCTTCAACTAAATAAAAAAATAAGACCAATAAAAAAATAAGACATTTATTTACACTAAATGAAAATGTAAATAATGTTGCTTTTCCCCTAAACTACTAAACAGCAAAATGAAAAAGCCCCAACTGTCTTGCACATCCCTCTGTGTCATGTTGGTGGAAGATTTACGATGTGGTAAACTGTGCAGGTCTGCTCTTGCATGTTGAGGGTTGTTTCTTTGCCAATTTTGCTTTAATATAGTTTGTAGGAGACAGCTGCCTATAAAGATTAATGTATGTTGCATGTTTTGCGAATTGCTGCGGTAATTCACAAAACATGAATTGGATTGTGATCTAGACATGAGTAGATAAAAAATAAAATGCTAAAACTAGAATATTTTTGGAAATTCTTAAGACTAGTTTACCCAGCCCCTGTCTGAATTCCTCCAAGTTTGTAAAGATTTAAAGCAACCAAAGGAGTAAACGGTTGATTCACTTAAGTTTGCGCTGAAGGGAAGAAAAAAAAAAATCACATCTGAGAAGCTGAAACAGATAATTAATTAGCTTTTTCTGTTCTAAAAATCGTTATCTGACTCTCGTGAAAGTTTTGAATAGTCTGAAGAGATGCTACATGTAGTAATGAGCTGATAAAACTGTGATTTTGTGAATTACTTTTGGTGTTTGAACAAGATTAGCTCCTAAGCCAGAGGAGATGGTGAGTCAGCTGATGAAACAAAGACACCTCATGTATCTTTTGGGTGTCAGGAGGCCACGGCGAACAAATGAAGGCTCAGTCAGCAGAAACCTGCTGCAGCGCTCAGCCAAAGGCATCACTGTAACAACCAACCCTGGTTAAGATGGGGCTCTTTTAGTCAGAGGGCGCACACTGAGAGCTCTTGTTCTGTCTCAGGACAACACCTGATTTGGTGTTTTATTGAGGCCCGAGGCTTGGATTACAAAAGTCTCGTAAACTTGAGGGGGTTTTTCCTCGGTAAACTGTTTACTAGATCCTGTAAGCAGAGGGAGAACCAACGGAAAAAAGCATGAATTAGTTTTACTAAAGAGTTTAAATAAATCTGCATGAGGATTTTAAGTGTTGGTTTAAAACTTGAATGAGTTTTACAGAGCCTTTCAAAAGTATTGTGTTTTATAATGTCACTGTAAGACAGCACGAGGGCCAAGCTAAGAAAATATAAGAAATAAAATTACTAGAATAAAGTGGGATGAGAATAAAGTCGTAATATTACAACTTCATTCTCTAAATCTAACTTAATTCCTTAAATATTATGACTCTGTCCTCATATTATTACAACTTTATTCTCATATTATCTTGACTATTCCGGTAATTTCATAGCCATTCTTGTGAGTTTATTCTGCTAATATGACTCTATTCTCATGATAGTATGATTTAATTCTCTTACAAGTTTATTCTTGTCATGACTTTTTTATTTTCGTAAATTGTTTTTGTAATGTTATAACTTTATTCTCGTAATTTTATGACTTTAGTTTTTGAATAGTTTTAAAGATGGCCGTCGATGTGATGCGTTAAATCACACTCGAAGGATTTTAGTAAAAACGCTGTGGATTAAATGTTTTCCAGGAATCATAACTGAGCTGGGTACCATGTGAAGATGCTCCACCAATAACTAAGATATGCAGAGACACACACAAACACAAAGATATGAAGACTTTATTACTCACCTGTTCTTTTCCATCTCATTGTGTGTAGACCTGCAGAGGTAAACAAGACAGAAGGAGAACGTGAGCGAAATCAAAGCTAATATAACAGTGGCAGTAATTACGCAGGGTGAGTAATGACTTCTACATGTGGCACTGCTGCAGTCCAGGACCTGAATGTGGAGGAGTGAGCGCCCGAGAAAAAAAATAATGAAAATAATGGCTGTGTGGGAGCGTACGGGTTGTCTAAAAAGAAATAACAAAGATGGATTTCAGGAAAGATGGAAGAAATATTCTGACGTGCAAGTTGGTTTTTAAAGGCTCCAGGCTTTTACATGCTGAATTTATTCATTTTGATTTTAAGCCGGAAAATACCGACTTCTACAGTGTGCCCAAAAACACTAGAATTTAAACAGAATATTATGGTTTAAAAAGAAAAAAAAAAATCACACAAAGGGGAAATATTATGCGTTTTCCAGGCACAGAATGCCATTTTATCAAATAACCATGTGTATATTGTATATACCAAACTTGACTTAAAAGAAATTTTACTTTGTAATGTAATGCCTTGAAATCTGGGTCTCTATCTCTTTAAGAAGCTCCTGCTCATTCTGAAACTCCGCCTCCAGGAAGTCATCACAACATGGCTCCTCTAGTAAGCCGTTAAAAGCGTTAATGGGTTAATATAGGCGTAACAGAAGCTTGGAACTGCAGCTTGGAGGAGGAGCTTCGTCCATGAAGGCGGAGCTAGATCCACCAAGGCATCTTGCTCAGCTGAATGATTGCCATGAAGATTAAAGGATTTCTCAAACATGCATGAAAGAATCAAAGCAACACTCCAGGTTTGTTTTGAGGGAATAACATTATAACATGATGTAAAGCTAAAAAAAAAAAAGAAGTCAATTTTAAATGATACTGCCTCTTTAAACAAATAGAAAATACTGATCATGCCATTTTATTCTCAGAAACAAACTTTATGGTTGTTTTTAAATAAATACACTAAGTGGGAACTTTAAGGACCACCTTTACCCACCGACCCATGATAAAGAGAACCAGAGGGTGTACACTGCATTCATAACCTGAAGGCTGGTCAGTGTAAGATGCCATTCAGCTGTTCATGTTGCCAGATCCCCCAGTGTACATGTTGTCCTGATCAGCGTGGGGGTTGGGTGAAGCACAGCAGAGGTAAAATGAGAGATGGAGGTGTGTTGATGGCTAGCTTTGCTCCTGCATTGTAGTGGTGCATTCAGTCGCAAACTCAAACAGAGTAGATGCAGAATATGGAGGGGGTGAGGGGGAATATATTTTTGAAAAAGACAAAAAAAACCTAACTAACCTGAGAGTAAACCGTTTAAACAGTGAGTTCAGCTCATCCACCTCCACCTGACCTCTGATCCCCTGTCTCACCACGACTCCCAAAAATAACCTCTGCATTTTCAGCTGCGCTACACCCCACTGCCACCGACTTAAGACACTCATTCAAACTTTGACATCAAGGCAGGATGTTAACTTCCTGTTAGGAAAAACGCATTAAAGCTCCTAAAAAAAACAACAAAAAAAAAGAATTTTTTTTTTGCAGCGGGGAGGTTTGGGGGGGTTAAAAGGCTGTAAGTGAAGCCTGTTCTCCTGATGTGGCACAGAGCTGCTTGTGTGGGCATCATCATGTTTCAGGCAGCCACTCGGGGGTGCTCTGTTTCTCGCCCGGCCCTCCTCCTCTCCCTCCAGGAGAGTGTGCATTCCTGCACAGGGCAGACAGCCACGGGTGACATAACAGAACTGGCAGCGAAGGGATCCTACATATTCAGGCTGGATTTTTGGCTCTGGAAGATGTTTCCTCCCGCCTTGGTTCCTGTGTTGTTTTGCCCCCCCCGGTAGCACTACAGCGCATTTGAAATTAAGCTAACTTGCGTAATTGTTTGGGCCGCGAGTGTTTGCGATGTTTCGTTTTAGATAAAGGAAGTACTCAACTAGGATGCAAAACACACATATTAGTAAAGCTTTACTTTACTAATATAAATAGCTAAACATAAAAAAATATGCTGAGAAACCTACTAAAGACTGAAATTTGACAACTGAACCATTGATTGGGCCCAACTGGTATTTCTTGATTGGCTGGTTGTAAACTAAAAATCAAAGCGTGTTTGAAAAACGAATCCTAAGACTAAAAGTTGTTCCTAGTGACGTAATTTTCAAAAAAAACTCTTTGAATTATTGAATTCTAATATATATATATATATATATATATATATA
>NW_015113797.1:18229-20548 GCF_001443285.1 Poecilia latipinna
ACGAACTCCAACAGCAAACAGTGATGTACAATGAAGGAATGTACAACACATCCCATCTGTGCAGTGCAAAACACAGTAGTACTGAACGTACCACTCAGTTAGTCTAAAGGACACGTCTTTACAGTCTGTTTGGGTTGTTGTTTTGGGAGAAGCACGATTAGATAGTTAGATCCTGATCCTGTGACTCTTTGTTCTTTTATGCGTTGTTTGTATTGTGGTGAACCTTTTCTAATTTATTGATTTTTATTATTTTTAACTGTGTGACTTGATATGCTCCTTTTAGAATGAAAAAAAAAGCTTTTTATTGACCATTATTATTATTACTCTCTCTTTTTGAAAGAAGCTTGCTAAGTTATCTGTATTCCTCTGTAATATATTGACTTCATATTGATTTTACCTTGACGGACAGACAGACAGAAACTAGATTTTTAGGCCAAGTCTGGCATGTTTTGTGATGTGCCTTATTCCTTTTTTAATTAAACGACAACAGCATTCAGTTTTTATGCTCTAATAATTTGGAACAAACTNTATATATATATATATATATATATATATATATATATATATATATATATATATGAACTAGGCATAAGGCACTTTCTGAATAACCTTTAGCTAAGCGAGGTAAAAATTCTAAAAAAAAAAAATATATATATATATATATATATATATATATATATAAAAATATATATATATTTTTTTTTTAGAATTTTTACCTCGCTTAGCTAAAGGTTATTCAGAAAGTGCCTTATGCCTAGTTCATATGGCAACATTTTTCTCTTCAGACAATCTTAAGGATGCCATGATTATCAGGATGGTTCTTAAAGGGGCAGCATTATATATTTTCTAGGCACATGGTAATGATATTACCTTCAGTTGTTATAAAAATGTTTATATATATCAAATATGACTTAAAAAGAAATTTACTTTGTAACTTAATGCCTTAAAATTGGGGTTCTGTCTCTAAGAAGCTCCTCCTCTTTCTGAAACTCCGCCTTCAGGAAGTCATCACAGCATGACGAAAGCTCAAAGAAGCTTTTCAGTGCCAACACTGTATGTAAGCCAGGCTTTCTAAATGACTTATTGCCTCTACTGATAATGATTTAAATTCAGAAAACTGAATACAGAAGAATAAGGAAGCACAATAGCAAAACAAACACAGAATGAGAAGCTGAAGTCTAACTAGGTCAAACTTATTCTAATTGCCACAGAAGACTGGAGCAGCAACAGTAATTTACCTGCAGTCGTGACTGGAGGAAGTTTAGCAACAAACAATGACTAATAAAGAAGTCCCATAGTATCCACTGCACCAAATTCTGTTGCAGCTTTTCACGTTTCAGACCCCGAAAGAAAAAGATTAAACTAATCAGGCTAAAATAGGAAGAACTGGAAGACTCAGACACAGCAAAAATAATTCACCTGCTCCTCTGTTTAGTATGACGGCGTATTAGAGCCACACACCAAGAAAAAGTCAAAATAATTTGAAAATAAAGTTGTACAAGAAAGTTGAAATAAAACGGGAATAAAGTTGTACGAGAATAAATTTGAAATAATGAGAATAAAGTTGCAACGTTACCAGAATAATGTCGTAACATGACTTTATGCTCTTACGACTTCATTCTCGTAATTTCATTTTTTTGTATTTCCTTAGCATGGCCCTAATATTCTGCCAGGCTTTCTCCGCTTTCCTGCACAACCAGAACGCCATGAGGTCTACGGCGTTTGGTTGGAACACGTCTGAATCTGGATGCAGGGTGGGAGCGCGCTCTGTCTGTAGTGGAAGAATCTCATGTTCTCCACAGACGACCAAATGCCAGGGAA
Source organism: Poecilia latipinna (assembly GCF_001443285.1). NCBI lineage: Eukaryota > Metazoa > Chordata > Actinopteri > Cyprinodontiformes > Poeciliidae > Poecilia > Poecilia latipinna. The sequence goes on from NW_015113797.1 coordinate 20,051, forward strand.
CAAGGCATGAGAAGATGGAAGAAGAAGGAATATCAAAGGGAGGGAAAAAGAGATGAGGGCCAATCACAGCAGCAACAGGGTGACTCCCCTTTTCCCTGTTATTCACACATCCAAACAGTCGGGATGCAACAGAAAATTGGGAGGGCATCATGTGAGACCTTTTAATCGCAGGACAATGGGCTGAACGAGAGTTCGGACCGAGCGGACATGAAAGTCAGAATCTCATCTAGAAACCAAAGCGAAGAGACAATTAGAAATTTGTGAGGGTAAACGAAGACGGACCTGCGGCTAACCCCACGTTTCACGCTTGGCGTGTCTGAAAAGCAGCAGGGGCTCAACGTGTTCGCACACGATATGAGCTGGAGGCGCACTCTGTCTCTTTTAGCGTAGTGGGAGTGGAAGAACAACTAATTTTGTCGCCATCAGACAAAACACAGACTTGTATATAACAATCAGCCTTCATGTGACACGATACACCTTATTGGTGATTCTTGAACC
>NW_015113797.1:25810-26656 GCF_001443285.1 Poecilia latipinna
CCAAGGTCCCCACCAAGGTCCCCACCAAAACTTAGACCGAACCTACGCCCTTGTATTGAACTGCACCTGCCCGTTGGCCCCGCATGCTATTGTTTCCAAATTATGATGCCAGCTTGTGCACCTTTTAACATCTTTTAACACAAAGACACGGTAGGCCGGTAGTGGACCACCACCTGGCTAAGCAGGTTTTCTGGAAACCCTAAATCACATAAACTGCTATAATATTATTGAGTCTGGACTTGTTTCAGCAGGACAGTTCTGATTAACTGTCTCTATCTTTCATCAAAATAAAGAGAGTCATGTAAGACACTGACTGGACATAATCTCTCAATGAAATCTGAGCTATCCCTTTTTTGAAAACTCAGTTCAACACATCAGTTTTGTTCTTTTCTGTCGTTATTACTTCGTTGGTCAATTTTTACCTCCATTTCATCTCTTCCTTCTTTTGTTTCACTCATCTGCCCAAACTATTTCAGTTTCTTTATTTCTGTTTGAGACAAATTAAAATGATGGAATAGGACCAAACTAACACTCATATGAAAAACCCTCACAAAAAACACAACATGAGCTCCTGGGTTTAGAAAAACCCTCCACTGAAACCACCTTTAATCCTGGAACAACACCACCCTTTGTTCTCAAACAGACACAGCGGTTCAGGATTGTCCTGTACATTATGAATGAGGCTCAACAGGTAAAGAACATTCTGTACGTGTTCTTGGAAAGGATCATGAAACTGAACCAAACTTCAGCTATGCATCGCACACGGACACAAGTGGTTTTAACGTCCAACGCTCAGACTGAGAACGGTTCCCTGAATCGGCCTGGAGTCACCTGGTTTGACCCGGC
>NW_015113797.1:29913-52469 GCF_001443285.1 Poecilia latipinna
GTCCTGTACATTATGAATGAGGCTCAACAGGTAAAGAACATTCTGTACGTGTTCTTGGAAAGGATCATGAAACTGAACCAAACTTCAGCTATGCATCGCACACGGACACAAGTGGTTTTAACGTCCAACGCTCAGACTGAGAACGGTTCCCTGAATCGGCCTGGAGTCACCTGGTTTGACCCGGCTGGTCTTGGCGAGCTGCTGCTGACTTTAAAGCCGGACTGATGTGTGTCGCCGTCAGTCAGAACACAACTAGTGCTAAAAAGCACTAGTCTTGGTCTACAAGCGTTAGGGAAGCATTAAGTGGAGGCAGCACAAGACAAAAACAGTCCAAAAAGATGCTGACTTAAGTCTGCAGCTGCAGACGTCCACTGTCAGGACGCTTCGCTTTCAGAGCAGCTCCGCAGTAGAGACAGGAAGTGCGACCAAACCAAATCTCAAGAGAAATCGCCTTCAGTTTCAAGGTAAAGACAACAAGGGAGGCAACAATAAATTATAAGTTAAATGAAAATGCATGAGGTCTATTTTTTTCCAGCCAGTTTTAATGTTTGCAAGAATTATATTAGGAAATTGATGCTGATTTCCAAAGTGGCTCCTATATGTGATGTGACGGGTTTGATTTTTAATCTAATAGAATCTAATTAAATGTGTCTTAACCATGTCTTGAGGATCCATAAACATCTGTGGTGTTGAAAGTACGCTTATGCTACAACTACATTTTTTATCCATGCAGTACTATGTGTTTTCCAGGCACACAGTGCCATCTTACAGCACAATCAAGTAACTATGTTACATTCACTTATTATAAAAATGCAAATATGACTTAAAAGAATTTTACTTCCTAATTTAATGTCTTGAAATTGGGCCTCGGTCTCTTTATTAAACATGCCCTCTCTGAAACTCCACCTTCAGGAAGTCATCACAACATGGCTCCTCTATTAACCCTGTAACAATGTTTCTACCAGCATTGCACTGAGAAGTAGCTCCTATAATACGGTCAGATGATGCTCAGTTCCACCAGGTGTTTGCTAATTGCTGATGGCTAGTCTGGAGGAGCCGAGTGGGGGTGATACAGGGGCTGCTTTGTGAGGCCGAAGCTTGGAAACTACAGCTCTGAGGAGGAGCTGTGCCTTGAAGGTGGAGCTAGGTCCACTCAAGTATTGTGTACAGCAACACTTGAGTTTATTTATAGTTTTGTTTCCACACATTGATATTACTCCCACAACATCACAGCTGATAAAGAAGCAAAGATATTAGTTCATCTATTATGAATTAAATAAAGTTGAGTTTCTGTTTATGCTTTTTTTTGTGTTTCTTACATACTGTTAATTCTTAGCCAAATAATTAAGACCAGACAGGTTTGTTCAAAACTAAACAAAATACATAGGTCTAAATCAGGGCAACGTCCAGAGATAACATGTCTAAATGAGGTCAATGTGTAGCTTCAACGTGGAAATTAGGTCCATTGCTCAATGGGTTGCTTCTTTTTACAACTTCACATACGACCTGTCTATATTTCCTCTCTATGCTCATTTCCCTCTCTCCTCAGCCAGCACATACACGCTGCGGTTTAGCGTAACTACCATGTAACTTGGGAAGTATTGCAATGTAGAATTTATGGACAGTTTATACAGAAATAGATTCATCTGTTTAAGAAATACATAAAATGTTATTTATCAGGGTTTCTTCCAGTGTATTTTCAGCCTGGCGGGTCACCAGGCTTTACTTCCCCCTGGCCAGCCTAAGCGTTCTTAAATATATATATTTTTCCAATACACTAGCAACAGTGACAGCAAAGACAGATTAAGCTAGGTTTAAAGTTGACGGGCAGGTGTAACTGATGTGCAATTACACCTGCCCGTTGGCCTCATGTTATAATTTAAAATTATGATGTCTGCTCGTGCATCTCTGAATTTTTGTAGCTTTTATAATTTTTTAAACACAAAAATGTTGGCTAGGGCCAATCATGGACTCCTCTATTGCCCCCTAGCACCAGGCTTTCTAGGGGAAACTCTGGTATTATTATTATTATTATTATTATTATTGTAGTTTTCTGGCCGACCACAGATCTTTTAAAAGCCTGATCTGCCGATTCTGATTTTGGTCGATACAGTTTTATTTTGTCTGAAAAGTTGCTGGATATAGCGACAAAGTTGGGACAGTGGATGATTTTCAGACCTCTGCGGATGTATTTAAAATCTGTTTCACATGCAAGTATCACTGAACACATAAAATTAAGGGAATCAGGCGCCACTGATTACTAGTACTTACTTCTGTGACAATTACACCCAGTTTTTATCAATGACTTGTTGATCTTTTTCACTCATTCCATGCTGAGAACAGCTAACTGACCAGATGATAAACGATCAAGTTAGATTGACTAAAACTAACTTCACCAGCAATGGCCCAGCTGGGTCAATTTAGTCACTCACCATATATGGGCATACTGGGAACTGTGCGCTTTATTTTCTTAAACTGGAGGCAAATCTATGTCATTTCCTGTTTTCCAAATGTAACCCAAAGTTTCAGCCTGCAACATGGACCCAGCCCCTGCCTCCCCGTGTCTGGGCAGGTCTATGCAACAAAAAGCCAACCAGCTGTTTTTTTTTTTTTTTTTTACCTGCTACTTATGTTTTTCTTGCTCTTGTTTTTCCTTTTGAGGCTTTCCCTCTCCCGGCTGCTGATGAAGGGTGGCATAGAGGCATAGCCATGCTCAGCTTCTGCAAGCAGATAAACAACATCGTGGTCACATGTCTTGTTATTTAGTGGTGCAAAACATAGCCACAGTGAGCATGAGCCGAGCATGGGAAAAAAAAGAGGAAGACTGCAAGATGTGCCACGTCTTTTGGATCTAAGGTAGCATTAATGCTATGGTGCATGCATGCCATTTATTTTATGCAGTATTTTGATACGGTAACCCCCTCTCAGCCCCCCACCTTCCCCTATCTGCTTGGACAATGATGTCATCCTGAACGACAATAAAGCCCACTAGCTAACCACAACAGAAGGAAAGGAGGGGCATCCACTGAAACATTGTGTTCCTGCACATCTGAATGCCTCTGCAACATATGCATCCATTCTCTCTTCTTCCCGAATTGCACGGATGTCTTTGCGGAACGCATTTGAAATCCCCCCCAAATATGAATTATTACCACAATCACGACTATTATCAGACAACTGAGTAAAGTACACGCTGTTCAAACTCCAAAAACAATAATAATAATAATACTGCATGTGTCGTCAGATTACTTGTTGCAAAAATTAAACCAGAGCTGCAATCGCATTTATGGCAACTATTTAAAAAATATGTCCATAAAGTCTAGTCACTTGTGGAAGGACTGCCACTGTGAAGTTTAATTGGAGAAAGAAAAAAATAAACAACAAAAAAGTGAGACAATATATTTATACTTTACCTCTTTCCCTACGATCGAGGTACTCAGCTGCTTCAATCAACATCTGCACCATTCCGATCGCCGCCATTTTCAACAATAACACTAATATTATAACAATCCGAAGAGAGATTCCAGGAGTGTATCCAACCTGCTGAAGGTCCTTCCCTAGATTCTTCCTTTCAACGCTCAGGTGATTTGGTTATGTCAGCCTTTGTTTTGTTTTTTAATGGGCGAAGGAGGGGAGACACAGTCGCTGTGGATCACTGGGTATATTTAAAAGTTAAAGGTCCAGCAGCATAAAGCACCAGTTAAATACCGAAATTGCTTTCTTCCTTGTTGAGCACCCAGATGATGATTTAAAGGGGTCGGTGAGAGCTAGCTAGCGGAGGGCTAACACAGCTAAACAATCCTTAAAAGCCTCAATGCAAGCTAAATAAAATTGTTAGATACTGGCAGGTCTTCGAAGAAAATTCGGCTTGTAGATAAAATCTGAAGAATTTTTTTTTTCTCCTAGCAAGTAAAATGTGTCAAGAGGGCAGCTTTGTTTTGAAGTGGAAAAAAAGTTGGCTAACGTTTGCAGAAATGACAAAATGCCAAAATAACGACGGAAAGTTGTTGCTATTTCGGTTGTATTTTGGAAGCGTCAGCCAAAGGAAGAAAAAAAAAACAAAACGTTAGCCTCTACAGTTGCCAGAAGCTACCAGATAGGAAAATGCTATAAAAAGGAGCTGCTAGTGTTTTAAGTTTATCCAGCGTTAGTGGTTTAAGGCTGGCTGGTTCTGTCTGTGCTGGTTTACAGCTAATGGAACGCCTGAAACGTCTCGTTGGATGCGGACGTACCGAATGACATGGAACAGCTATAGTTTGTTAAAGTGCTTCCAAAATAGTGCCTTGTTAATGTGGACAACAGCTACCTACTGTACTGTAACACAAAGCCTCTGTGTGCTGTCACATGATTGGTTGCTGAGCATAACAACTCAGTCTGCTATTGGTTAGCTGAACCGTCATTGAACAGAAATGATTCGGCCCCTAACTGAAACTGAGGGTCTCCTTCAGCCATTTTGGCTCTGATTCCCCATTGGTGTTGACGCATCGCTCAAAGCCGAAATGGACGTAGTTTCCTTTGAACACAGTGGTGTGTCGTGATTGGCTATTACCTGACAGACTTCTTAGCTATTGGTTTCAATGCCCAAAAGCAAAAGACAAAATGATAATACCCTTTTATGGAGAGCCACGCCTCTTGTGCCATGCTGTTTAGCGTTGTACGGCAATGATTGGCTCCTCAGACTTGACCCATTCGGTCACAGTCAACCGGGGGTACAAGCTGCAACGACGCAACACGGGAGGAGTTTTCTCTTGAAACGAGTGTGACAACTCGCAACCTGTCGAAGTTATTACGTAATTAGTGGTTAAGAAGGTAAACGGGTTTTAATGAAGCAAACTACTGAAGACAACCTAAAGACACAATGCCTAATATGATAGCAATAACCATATGACAGTTGGTGTGTGTGTGTGTGTGTGTGTGTATGTGGAAGAAGCAGGCCTCCGCTGCTCTTGCCCGTGGGTCTGAACGGAGCAACATTCTAATGCGGCGGCTGGTGCGCCGTCTGACAAATGGGGCGGACTCACTCTCCTCACTCAAATGGCGCATCCGCGCAAGCGCAAACTGATGTTCAAAATCAAAACAAGCAAATCTCAGACAATATAAGCAAACGGGGTTCTCAGAGAAATTTAATTTGAGACGGACCATAAGTATCGCAAGGCAGATTCTTAATATGTGGAGGGAAATAATTTGCACGACAAGGATTTACAGAACTGCACGCACGCACGCACACACACACACACACACACACACACACACAAAAAGCACTTAAGAATTAGAGAAGCTTTCAATAAATGGCCCCCGATTATAGTCTGTGGATCTTCCCACTTTCTTACACAAAGCTCATGCCCATTTTGTTTTTCGACTTGTAAGTTGAGGTTTGTAGTCCGTTTGATGAGCTGTAAAGACCCGAGGTGGTTGTGGTTTCAACCATCCAGCCCCTAACCCTCAATCACTTCCTCAGGTTTGGGGAACTGACTGCAGATTGTTCGAATTACAGAAGTGACAATACATCCTGTTATTGTTAATAAATGAAAACGAGATCCTTGGTTTGTCAAACTGTTGCTTGGCACACCATGCCTGATCTTTCTTCCCATTTCTGACCTGCGCAGACCTCCACATGATGCTCAATTTAATTTAAGTTTTGTTCGATGCCCTAGACTTATTCATATGTGGACAATTGATTTCTCATATTTTTGTTTTTTGGTAAAAAAAAAATAAAAAAAAATCACTTCTTAGTTATTTTTTTCCTTGGAATGCTCCAACTTCTGCTTGCAGTTCATTCCTAACTGGACATTCCCAAGTGAAAACTTAGTGAAATTAGGAAAAAAGAAATATACAGTTTAATAAAAACATTCTCCAATTCATTTCATTTCCAGTTGTAATTAACAGCCTTAGATGAGCCAATCAAGTGTTCATTTGGAAAACTTGACTAAAAAGGATGGATGGCTTTAATTCTGAAGAAACATTTCAAATGAAAGATGAAACATCTTTGAGAAAAATAAAGGATTGTTGAAAATGATATAAGCATATTTGAGTACTATGCTAGAGTTTGAGATTTATTTTCTATATTCATTACTAAATCTGAATTTTAGGTAAAGAAAAAAAATGTCTTGGTTCCACAAGCCATTTAAAATCCTAGCAATTTTTAAATTGTAATTTAAAATATATATATTGAGTTTCTTTAACCTCCTGTGGTTTTAGGTATTGTTCCGTCAGACTGTCAGTTCCCAAAACTACACACACACAAAAAAATTCTTATAAAGCACACACAGGGTCAGTGTGACCACACTAAACCGCAAACAGAGTAGAAAGCTTGTGAGGTCCAAGAAACCACGTCTCTTAAGAACACAGGAGGGTTAAAATATGAACTACCAGCAGTGCGTCATCAAGCTTCTTAGCTTGTGTTTGTGGAAATGTTTACCCTATTCTTGGTTGAATACATTTATTTATTAGTTTAAGTTATTTTCAGAGTGCAGTCAGTATTGGATGAGAAGCAGGACTCCATGACACACTGAACAGAACACCAGGCTGGATTCTTATCAGCAGAAAAATAAACATTCACAAGAAAGACAAACCAAGCAGAGGTATACAAAAACCAAAAGAGCAGGAAAAGAAAGTATTTGATGATATACTGATGGATAAAAGAGTGAAAGCTAGTAAGAAAAAAAAGTTTCATAGTCAGCACTGCACCTTTTTTTTATGCATTTATTAAGAATACGGCACAAATCTCAACAACAAAATGCTCCACCTCCCACCAGGTCTGACCTGAGTGAGAACTGGAGGAAAAACTATTTACAAGGTAAAATAATAATAGTAATTAAAAAAAAGACTTGCTGCATCACGAGACACATTTAATAGAAATAAATCCATACTGTCCTTGTCCTCCTGCAGGGAGGAGAGACTGGTGGTGAAAAACGAGCTGCTGGCACCTTTAAGCGATGAAGTCCAGCGGCCTGTTGAAGCCTCCCTTTCTGTTCATGTACTGCCTAAAGAAAGAGACGGAGCAGGAAACATGACATCACCACTTCCTTTGCAGCACTTGCACATTACATCACCGTTAGGAGGGCTGGGATCTGCGTAGAAACACCTGCAGAGGTGATTGGCTGCTCTACCAGCAGACCATGCAGTGAACACTCACCGCTAGGCAGGAACGAAACCTCCACGACTAAAACATTTAAAGAACCAAATACGATAAATACAAGGAGATTCTTAACTCTGCTCTAAAGCTTTACAGTGCTAGGGTAATGAGCATCAAATTGGAAATAATCTTATGTGTATAAATGTACCTGTATTTCCTCTTCATGGTAACGTTGACTGCATATGCATTAACCGATCCATCCGTTTTCTTACCCTATGGAAGAAAAAAAAAATATTGTCTTTGTACAATAGTTTAAAAATGTCACAAAATTCTATCAGTGTAAAAACTGATTTTTTACACAGATAAAAATAGGAATTTCCTGTCCTACACTGGGTGTTCCTTTACTGTGAAATCTTTAATTGCTGACATCCTGCTAGAAAATATGAGACACTTAAGATGAAGGCAACCTGCAGTTTGTTGAATCTTCAATTTAGCTGCACAACACACTAGAACAGGGTGTTCAACATGCGGTTCAGGAACCTCGACTGGCTCTATGGCCCGTCCACAATGGCTCTTAATAACTCTGGCTAAAATTATAAAAATTAAACTAATGTTTTAAACAAATATTTACAACAAATGCTGGTTTTACCTGTTTTTGTTTCATATGAACTGATTTTCTCTGACAGAATGATACTAAAAATACTAGTGATAGTTTTTTTTGTTATCAAGTTTAGAAATTATGTACTTTTTACTTCTCATAAATGTACATATCCATCCTCTTTTGTGCAAAAGTTTTGTTTTATTTTTTAAAAAAGACAAATTTCCTGACATAAATTTACATTTATATAAATAAATACATTTATCTGAGTTCATAAAGTAATCAAAAATTATCTGAAAAAAAAAAAAAAAGGTAACATTTGCAGCTTTGAATAAGTCTTGGGGCTAAATGCATCTGAAGTTTGCTGCCCCCCTGCGCTAGATCGTATTTGGGTCAACAGTGCCTCCTTGTGGTTGTGTGGCAAACAGCAGCCACTGCTGCACTCACCTTGGTTGAATCAAAGGAACCGAAGCCCATCATTTTCATCATCTCAATTTCCTCCTCTGTTTTGCCTTGCATATCCTCAGCTGTAGCAGCACAAGGGGAAAAACAAAAACTGTTTTATCGGTTCAACTTCAGGTCAGCATGTTAGCGACCGAACGATTTGTCTGCTGCTGATGACGATACCTGAGATCTGAATGGACTTCCCAGGTTTGTCTTTGGCCTCTTTCCGCTCGTCGTCACGCCGGTCCTTCTGCCGCACAGGAGAGAGGGAGGAGGAGCGATGGCGTCTGGGAGGAGTCCTGTTTGAGGAGCAGAAACACTGCTTCAGGATTTATAGCCGGGCGCAAACGATTAACAATCCAAACGTTCCTTTTCATTACGCCACTACACAGGACGCCGTGAAAGCAAAACAAGACCTTGAATGACATAGTTATCTTTTTCATGCCGTGTACAGAAAGCTGTTCTATTGTGAGGCGACAGGACATGATTGTTCATGAAAGTGACTTTAGAGGTAAACAAACATGTTGATGTGACATTAGAGCTCACTCCATCTGTAAAACTCTCAGACTGCAGGATTGTTTGTCATTCTGAATTTGCACAGAAACTTCCCCATTGTGGGACAATAAAGGACTTTTCTATTCTAATCATTAAGACTGTCAAATAATGACAGTTTTAATGATTGCCATGACCCACACACACAAGCAGTAGGTACATTTTCACACAGTTACAGCGAGGTACGGGGAGGGGAGAGTAAGTATTTGTACACCGCTGATTTAAATGAAGGTCTGCCATTTCTATTGAACAGACATCTCATCTGTGTGAAATAGAATTTTTTTCTATATATATAAAATTAATAAAAAAAAAATCACATTGTATGACTTAAGCAAATTGCATTTCATGGGATGAAAAAAAGTGTTTGATACAATAAAAAAATATAATTTCAATATTTGGTACAGAAATACTTGCACCTAAAGGAGGCAGTGTCACTAAATGTTTTTAAAGGCCGCTCTCAGGAATCATCTGTAAACATTTCAACTGAGCAATCTTGTAATTTATTCATTTATGACTGAGTTATCTTTTTTCTGTGAATGTTCTGTAACCTCTGTGTGCTGCCAGGCTTCTCTTGTAAAATACATTTTTAATTAAGCCTTTAACAACTCCAGAGGTCAGATGTTTCCTGTAGCTCTTGACCACTGCAGCAGAGGTTTCGGCTCCACTCCTCCATACGGATCTTTATACTTTCAGGGCTGTCGCTAGGCAACACAGATTTTAAGCTCCCTCCTGTCCACAATCTAATGATGCACAGCTACAACCAGCCTCCTTGTAATCCTCCAAATAGTTCTGTTTCGGTCTCATCTGACCCCATGACCACGAGCAGCTCTACATTTTTGTTCCTGGTGTCCATAGACAGCTCTTTGGTCTCACATGGTGGACAGCTTGCAGCCTGATTGGGTGGACAGGTGCAATTAATCCAGGTAACGGGTGAAGGGAAGAACTGCTTCTTAAAGATGAACTAGCAGGTCTGTGAGAGACAGAATGTTTTCTGCTTGGTAGCTGATCAAATGCTTATTCCATTAAATTAAATGCAAGTTAATTGTTTTTTTTTTTTTTTTTTTTAAATCATACAATGTGATGATCTAGATTTTTTTAGAGAGTCTCTCACCAGCTTCGTTTCTGTTACAAATGTCTGCAAAACTATTGATATTCTGCTAATGTAAAAATAAATAAATAAAATAACTTTGCAAATGTGGTGTTTCCATTAAATAAGAAATGCAATTAAAATCACATGAATAAGTTGTTTCATCGATAAATCATTAAAAAAAATGCCACGCCACTGTCCTCCTACCACTTCCTGTCTTCTTCTTTGCCTTTTCTGGCAGTAGTAACATCCAGTTTGTTGATCATGTGACTCGTGATGCAAAAAGAAAATGTTTCTACTGGAGTTTAGCGAAAAACACTATTTTGGATACAGCCGAAAAACCGCATCATACTAGTGCAAAAACCTTTTATAAGAAAAAAACAAAACAAAACAAAAAAAAACAACAGGATTTTTATTAGAGGAAATTTGCTCATTTTCCATTAAGCTAATTTATTTTCAGAATTCCAATTATAAGATGAATGGAAACGCAGCTTGTGTTGAGGTGAAGCTATGATAAATATTCCAGACCTCTGCAGTCTCTGTTAGCAGGAAAACTGGAAATATCTGCGGCGTATCAGATCATCGTTTTCCCCACTTTAATCTATAGATACCTGGACTAACAATTAATGTGTGGAACGTTAAATATGTTCATTTGAAATCTGGCTGATTTAAAGGTAAGCTGAGCATATATATCCTATTTTCCAATTAACATTCCTACTTAAGAAGTGCATTGATAGAAGATCTACATAACTGCCTTCACTCTGTGCCCTCCAGACCAGTTTGACCCCTTTGACTGCCGGTACATTAATACATTACAGTAAAACCAGCTTCAGATGGGATTATCTACCCATCCCAGCGGCGTATGAAAACAATCTCGACTGCACTGACGATCTCACCTGGACCGTCTTCTGTGCGGCGAGCGTGAGCGAGATCTGCGGCGGTCTCGGTCCCGGTCCCTGGAGCGAGAGCGATCCCTGTCCCGCCGGCGCCGCTCGTGTTCTCGTGAGGCCGAGCGGGATCGTCTTCTCTCTGGCAGCAGGAAATGACATCACGTCAGGAACTGGGCCATTTCTTAAAGCACACTGGTAGCAAGGAACTGTCATTCTTTGCAAACGTTGGCCAGGTGACAGTTTATCTGCCATGTCCACGTTGGAACAACAGAGAAACTGAAGGAGTTTTTATTCAGCTCGTCATCAAAGGCCCAAAGTAAAAACTTACAAACTTAAATTTAACAAAAAGGTGTTTGTTTTCAAACTGTTTAAACGGTTTTCCTTGACAATTAAATGTATTAAACATTGGCAAAAAAATAACACTAAGTTCTTATGAAATGATCAGCTTCAGTGTATGAAATGAGCAGAAAACTAATTTTATTAGCACTACTTGACCTGTTGACCACTGCTCTGACAAGATATAGCAAAAATTGGCTAATTTTGATTAATCATTATGCCAAAATGTGAAAAATATAGTTATTCAGTTCATATCTGACTAAAGAAAACGAGAAATCAAATGACAGTGTCGTAATTCCTTTCAGCTTATCTTTATTTGACAAATTTGTTTTTGTAGCTTATCTGATGAGTGAGAGGAGACCGCTTTATAATTATTCCTTTTAAAAATAAACAACTATAAAATTTTACAATAAGTTATTCTAGGGATGGTTACAAATAGTTACATTACTATTAATCACTGGAGATTCAACAAATAACAGCGCGCTCCTTCAGTCTTGTAATGAAAATAACTTCGACTAATCTATTATTAAAACTACATCTTTATATCTGGTCGAGCAGCTATAAAAAAAACTACGTGATTTCGGCTGACAGAGTGCAACTTTTACCGGATCTGACCAAATAACTCCCAAATTTTCATATTCAACTCAGTTAGCCTAGCTTTAGCAGCTCCAGACGCGCAACTCTAGAAGCTTCTACAATCCTCCTGAAGACTCAGTTTGCTAAGAAGGTTTCAAAGGAGGCCGATATTATTGTAACCCACTTAAGCACGTTAAAATAACCGCTAATTATAGAACATAAAGGAGAAAAAACCGACATTATTCGGAGCATAACAGTGGACAGTAATGTAAGCTAGCGCTACGTTAGCTACCTAGTAGTAAAAGCTTCACGTCTTCTTACCTCGTCTCGGGGGTGTTCGGCTCCTGCTTCGACCCATTCTTCCAGCGGCTAAAATTAGCCTTTTTTATAACCAGTGGTTTAAAGAAACTATGTTCTATAAATAACTAAGAAGAAACTAACATTTGCATGAAGCTAACGACAGCTCTACGTCGGCTTCTCCTTCGTCCCCTGTGATTGGTTGTGCTTTAGAGACTTCCTCTACCTTCCGTGACGCAGTGCGCCCTCTATCGACCTGTATGACCGTCACATTCCGGTAGCTCTGGAAAAAAGAAAAACAAATGAAGCGCCGTAGAAGCGGGACTCTAAAACAAACAAAAACAAAGACGTGGAATTAGTACATAATAATGACGTGATTATAGCGAACTATTATACAAGTGTGAAATGTTCCTGTATGTTGCACCTCGACCACACACTTTTACTGTTTACAAATGTTCCAACAAGGATTAGATCTGGAATCATTACAGAGTTTTAATTTGCCTGCTTTTTAACCTGGCTAAATCAGTTTTGATGTTTGGTGTCACATGTCTGACCCAAAATGTCACTGCCTCCAAAAAGTCAAGTCACAGTTAGAAAGTCTACAAGGGGAAACGTTTTATGGTGAAAGGAGAAAACATTTAGCTTTCTGTGAACAAAAAAACCAAGTGTTTGGAGCGGTCAAGTAGACCGCTTGACCACGGTAGACCGCTCCAAGTAGGCCGCTCCAAACAGTCAAGCATAGTGATGGCAGCATCATGATGCAGGGTTATTTTGCTACATGAGGTAGGCAAAAAATAAAGAAATATGACTTCCATCAAGTTATTCAACTTATTTTTTTCTTCTTATTCTTCTAGAGAACAAAAAAAAGTTATTCAACTTCACCTCAAGACAAGAGTGTTTTTTTAAAGTATACACATATTTTATTTCCCTGTATTTGTCCAAATACAGTAATGCAAATTAGGATCGTGGTCTTTCCTAAAGTGAACAGCAGGGGGAGACAGAGACCATGTTGAAATATGACCCTTAAAAGTCTGCAGTATTATCCGCTTTTAAGGGTCCACCATAACATTTCAGAGGCTTTTTTTTTTTTTCAACCCTGCTGTCTTGCATCAAACTTGACATTTATTTCCAGACGACTGGCTTCAGAGGAAAACCAAAACACAATATCATTCTGCATTTATTCAAGAAAACAATCCTTCATTTAATCCGCCGTTGTTGACAAACCATTTATAGTGGTACAAATCACAGTTTTCTGGGAGCCGCAGGAATCAGAGCAGTCATGATTCATTTGGCCTAGCAGGTTTTGAACTCGCTCATTTGTGTGGCAATGCCAGGCTAACAACCGAGAGAGCCCTGACTCCTTAAAGGGCCGCGGTGCTTTATTTTTAGGCATCGGCGGCCCTCCTGAGAAATTTACAAAAGGGACGACCGGAGCTATAAGCCCAAGGTGCTGCTGTGGCAGCTCTGTGTCATGCATTTTAAACGTGGCTGGAGGGGGGGTGGGATTGTAAAAGGGAACAACGGAGCAAGGGAAAAGAAGTTTGTCAGAGTTCATTAAGTATCAAGGGAACATTGCTGGAACTGGCAGAGTAAGCCGCGCCGGGGCCCTAGTGCCATTAATCACGACTGACATGAAACCAGGGGCCAAGGGAGAGGAGGTGGAAGGAGGGGAGAAGGCGGCTCTGCCAGAGACTCTGGTTGTGATTATGCGGTCCGGGCAGCTCAGGCCAGGGGTGTTGAAGGTAAAAACACGCCGCTGCCAAGACCGTAAAGTTCAGCTAACCTCACACAGATCACCCTCACATAATCACAGGTAGACCGCGAGGAGAGACATGTGACTCTCCAAACCTCTAAAAAAACAAAAAAAAAAACATGACAGGGTAATTGCTGAGGGGGTGAAGTTAGTATTTCTGGGCCTCAGAGGTAAAGAACTGCAGGAGCTTCTGGTTTAATAGCGTATACCGACGGAAAGCGAGAGGAAGTGCGGCGCTAGTCATACATCTCTGTCGCCTGCCTTATTTTCTCCCCGCATCCCCCGCTTGAATTTTTTTCTTTCTTTTTTTTTTTGCGCTGGCTCGCCACACCGCTGCTGCCACCCTGGAAGACGAAATAAATGGGAGAGAGAGAGCGGAATGGAGAAAAGAAGGAGGAAAGCTTGTGACTCGTGAAGTTGGAGGCCTCTGTTAAGTGCCGTGCTTGAAAGCCCGTCCAGCCTCATTAGCTGTCAGTTGTAACAATACCGAGCTGGCAGCGAAGACTGCTCCCAGTCTCGGTGCCATAAATCACCGGCTGACAGGCCCCAGACAGGGCTGGGAACCAGCGCACATGCAGGACTAGCTCGCGCTGCTCTGTCTCCCTGTTCTTTTTCTTTCACCTCGCGCTCTGTTTTTCCACAGCTCATTCTTTTCTCCACTTCGCTCCGTCTCTCTCGCTCTCTCTCAATCCGTCTCTATCACACGAACTCACTACACACTAAAACATGTCAGCGGACAACCCAGAACCCATGTGCTTGCATATTTGCCTTATGCACCAATTTTTGTGAAGCAGACAAAAGAGGTTTGGACAAGTCTGTCATATTTTTTTGGTGGATGATATGTATTTACTGGGTCTGGATATGTATTCCTGTGCTCCCCCAATCACTTCTCATATATACAGTATAAAGACAGATATGTCTAAAGGCTTAATATCTAAAGGGTCTAATGCATATTCCCATGTTCTATGTTTGAAACTGTAGCAGGTCTGACTCTACAGCTGGTTTTGTTATTACTTGTCAGATCCATGTGACATCATAGCACAAAATCAGTCAAACTGAAGCTGGACTAGTGAAGGTTCGTACATCATTTCTCCACAAAACGTACAGCTAAAACCTAATACTAAGGGTACGTTCACACCTGACCCGTTGTTGGCTTGTTGTTGGTTTAAAAATAATATAGATTATTTACTTATCAGAGGCAGAGAAATCATTTTGTACATTCTGTACTAAATGATGGACGTCACCCAGGAGACCTGAGTAGAGATGGTCAAGTTTATTTCAACTTTGAGTGTTTAATGTCTGGTTGTTTTTATGGTAATATATATCTTTCAGATCAAACTCAAGAACATTTTTGATAATGTTTCACATTTGATTGTCTCATGTAATGTGAGGCCCTGGTCTTGGTTTGGACTTGGTGTTAGCCCCGAAAAGTCTGGATCTTGTCTCAGTCTCGATACACTTTAGTTTTGGTCTTGATTTGGTTTCAGGTTTGGTGGTCTGGACTACAACGGGTCTCGTCAGTGACTAAGTATACCTTCAAAGTGGCAGCAAACCTATTGTTTTGGTGAAGCCATCAAAAGGCCTTGATCTCTACTCTCTGTGTGCGTGTGTGTATGTGTGTGTGTGACCATGGCAGACTACAAACCTGACTCTGTTACATCAGTTACATAACGAGGAATGGGCCACAATTCCACCAAAACAGTGTGAGAGATTTCTGAAATTCATAAAAAGAAATTCTACCAAATGTGAATGAAATGTTAGAATCTGAAATGTCTGAAGTTAAAAAGAAAAAGTTTAAAAAGTTGGCATTTAGAAAATAAAAATATTTTTGTGATCTTAACCGACCTAAAACAAGAAATGGTGAGTCTGACAAAATAACTGCGTCAATTACTGTGTCAAGAGTTTTTGACACAGGATGGCTGTTTTCAGCACAGGCAATTTCCGGTAAGCTTCACGTCGAACTGGCGCATTACATACATTACAGACAAACGTTAGGGATTGGGTAAAATTTAAAACCTCAGAGTCCACACCTCCATCAAGCAATGGTTTTCAATACAAAACCGTTAGCCTGGTTTTCATCAGGCTAACGTTTCATACTGGACGCCCTTGAGATTTCTCTGTAAAGACAGATAAAAATGAAACGGCTCCCATCACAGAACAATATGTGATTTTTGCATTATAAGCAGCATTTTTTTTAACTATCACAAGAAAATTGAAACACCAAAGTGAACAGCTTCAGCGTAGGGAATGAAACCGTTCCGTTACAAGCCACAGGTCAGAGCGGGACAAAGCTTTCTAAGTTGTCTAATTGAACTCCTGACATGAGAAGTTTCCTTGTACAGCTCCCAGTGAATGTCTGAATCAGCATATGAAGGATGTTATGGTTTGCTTTCAGCCACGTGGCTAAGCAGGAGCGGTAGCCGGCTGCCAGCGTCACTTACGGTGAGGCGTGATGATGTATGTGGCGCGCATGGAAAGGAAGGAAGTACAAGAACGCAGGGCTGTGGGCCATTAATCACTGCTCTGGGGCATGTGAAAACACACACACACACACACACACACACACACACACACACACACACACACACACACAATTGTGAGGCTTAAAGTGTCACTAAGACAGTAAAACCACTTACATGATTTAAAAAGATGAAGCACTGAGCTTTCATTCTGTGTACACAAAAGTTTTTAACAACAAGTATTTCAGGTAATTCCAGAGTTTCGCAGTTTTCGTCCGTAGTAACTGGGTCAAACGCTGGCGCCATCTTGTGACGTAATCAGGGTAAGTCAAACCGTTATCAACTACGGCTGAATACATAGAAGCGGAGGAAGTTGTGAGAGATTTCAGCAAATATTTGATTGATTTATCTGCAGTTTTGGAAGAAGAGGTTAGTTGGAGTGATGAAGAAGAGGGAGCTGGTTCTCCTGAAGGACTGCAATGTTATTTTTTTGAGCCAAATCGTTCAGGAAGCAACGATGAAAACAACGTTTCTGTGGAGGAAGGGTCAGACAGTGAAGGGCTGTCGCCTTCAGATCACTGAATGGCAATAAACCGATCAATGTAATATACACCAACACCAAGATATAACAAGTTAGCCTAAAAGACCTGAAAACACAGTCTCTCCTTTCTTTTGCTTTCATTGTCATCTTTAATGGTTACACAATACCAAAAGAATCACGACTGACATGAACAACTTATTGGGACAAATACAACAGAAATCTGCCTCCACCCCCCAGTTGATGAAACCTGTCAACATGTGTGTGCTTGTGATCGAGTGTATCCGCTCGTGTGTGGGTGGACATGGTAATCGGTCCTGTGAAAGTGCTCGGGTTGGCCCAGGGCACATGCCGCTGCAGTACAGTGAGCCGCATCGCTGGGCCGCGGGGGTGTGGGAAAGTGATCGCTGCCGACTTCAGAGGGAATTGAGGAAGAATGGGGAAATTGCAGACAGATCGGCTTAATGGCTGCGCTGAGGGAAGAGGTTGTAGGGGCCAACAGCTGCTAGCGATCCATCCGGACCAGCCTGGAAAGGACCGTTCGGCGATGATGACGTGTTCACCTTCCAGGAGCCCAGTGTGCTGGGACTTTCTGTCAGAGGTTTGTCCGGTAAAAGTTGGTTTTAAAATCGAAAGCTCAGTTTGGTTCGTTTCGCTTCGGAATAGTGAAAACCTTCCTGTGCAAGTCAACAATCCTGGGAATAAAGAAAAAGCCTCAGCACAGTGTAGGAGATTCTGTAAAACGTTCAATGACAAATAGGTCTGGACGATGTGACTGAAAAACAATATAATCGTTTAATATCAGTCGATATTTATAATTATTGATTAGGTTTTTTGTTTTAAATACTGCCAAGCTGGTGACTGTTCCTGTTTTATCCACAGTTTTTAAGCAGTCAGGAAGCAAGGTGGTGCAACCTGAAACTGCTGCTGTGCCAGTTAACTCAACAGGTTGTTGCTAGGTAACCACTTAACAACTACTAGGTTGTTATTGCTAGGCAGAGGAAAGAACCCAGAATGCCTTAGGGTTCCGGATCAGAGTTCAGTGAAATTATTGATCATTTTATATGACATATACATACTGATATTGATCACATGCCTATTGTGATATTGTTACTGATTTTATAAGGAGGTTGTTGCTCCAATGTCTGAATAAAACGCCAGTGCCTCCTCTGATTGGCTGATGTAACTGTTTACATCTGTTGCCACCATTTCTATTAATGATTTATCACGTGACTAAACGTATTCGCGTGTGATTTTAATTGTGTTTCTTGTTTAATGGAAACACCGAAATTGCTAAATTGTGTTTTTTCGATATTAGCAGAATGCTGAAAGTTTTGCGCATATCTGTTCATCAGCAGTCAAAACACAGCTACTGTGAGACCTTTACAGAAAATCAATAAAAAAATATTATCCTTTTAAAACGGGATTATTGTAACTTGAATAAACTTTAATGAGATGGGAATAAGTTGAATAATCTAGCTGAAAAACAGAAAACGGTAGAAGAAATGAAAACACACTAAAGCACAGTTGAAGCCTGATATTTTTCCATGACTTTCCACTAACTTGTTCACTTTAGAGCAATATGTGGGTTGCCGACCATGTTTGAATTCTGCATTGTTCTTCTTTTTCTACCTGTCGCAAAAAAGCAAACAAATTGCATCCCCAAAACGTCAAACTTTCCCTGACAGACGCCAGGCTTAATTTGAACTATTAGCCAGGCATGTATGAGAAAAGGCGGATAGGTGCAACACATTAACGTGTGATGGACAACGGTTACCGCTGAGGAAAGAAAGAAATACCGTTCATTCTGTTCCAATCCAGTCTGCGTGGAGGGATATTGAGAAATGACAGATGAAAACCTAAGTAGTTCAGGACAGCAGCTTGATTCATTCTGGGCGTAGCATTGATTTTTTTTTTTTTTTTTGCTGTTGAAGTTCAATCATGGAGCCATAAAATAAATAGAAAAGAGCCTCGGCTAACCGTCTCTGGTTTGTGTTGTTGATTCGTCAGAGCAGAGGGTGAAAGCTGATGAGGTGAATTTTCTCCCGGCGCTCTGATCCTCACCTCCTGTGGTCATGTGAACAAGCAGCCTCCTTTTACCCTCCTATGCCCCCCACCCCTCAACCAAGCATGTGCGCGCAAAAGTGCAAGGTTTGCCCTCATCCATGTACACACAAACCCCTCCTGACTCACACCCCATAACCTCACTATGGTCTTACACAGCAGGCCTGCCATAAATCAATGGGCAGGATCATGTCTGCCAGTTAGACTAAACAAGAGCATTTGTGAGGATTTGCTCTCGCTCATTAATCATCCTGACAGCTTGAAAAACACATTTCCCCTTTAATGACTGTATTTGGATAATCAGCTCGGTTTCCCCCTGCCTGGCTCCCCCCCCTCTTATTCCCCCCCCCAATTTCTTCCTTTTTTTTTTCTCTTTCTGGCCTCAAGCACATTCACAGTTATGTGGGCGTTTCACTGTTACAGGAGACAAACAGGGAGGAGGGAATGTTTTCGAAATGATTCAAAGAAGAAATCTTTAAAGTCTGGAAACACATTTTTTTTCCACCCTCAACAAAGCGCAAGACACGGTCTAATATGGAGTACCTTACAAACACACTGACTGCGATTTCATTACAGACGGCAAAACTCTGTTGACATTTCGCTAATGTCGAAAAAACACCATTTCGTAATTGCGTTTGTTTCCATTAAATAAGACACACAATTAAAATCAAGCGTGAATAAGCTAGTTCACGAGATAAGTCTTTAAAAAACATTGTCCTCCTACCACTTCCTGTTGTCTTCTTCTTCATCGGTTCCAGCGGTAGTAACATCCTGGTGTTGATCACGTGACTTGTGTGAAAAGTGTGAAAAAAGTTTCCATTGCAGTTTTGGGAAACACACTCATTTCTATACGGCCGAAAAACTATCCTATAGAAAAACGTTTTTCAGTACGTCATTGCAACAATTCCCTTGTCCCTTTAGTGGGGTCAGGAGGGTTGCTGGTGCCTATCTCCAGCTAACGTTCCGGGCGAGAGGAAATACACAACTATTTACTACTATATATACACCAGGAGACTTTGTATGTGCATGCATGCGTTTTCAGACGTAAACTACTCTACCTCGCTTCTATGACCCTGAACAGGATTGGGTTGGTTGTGAAATTCAGCCAAGAAACAGACATTAAAGCGATGCTGATCATACAAATACCTTCGGTGTGTATGTGTCGTTTTGTCAATTTTTAAATAATTATTATCATACCCTGCCAATTCTGGGTATTGTCCAATCCCATTTAACTGCCAAACACTTCTTCTCATCCAGCAAAAGAAAAAAGAAAATAAAAAGAATTACAATTGGAAGTGTGGGAGGCATTTACCCAAACCAGCACTCAGCCTGGAGGATTTTTTTTTGTATTGTTTTGTTTTTGTGCGTCTGTAGGGATTATTATTATTATTTTATTGTGCTCCGGCATGCCTGACTGCGGATATGAATGAGGGAGGATTTGAAACAGGCACGTAAAAAGAGTCAATCACGGCGCTTATGTGGAGAAACGAAGCAGAGATTGTGTGACAGGGCCCTGATGAGGGATGTGTTCACACCATCTGGGTTGCTTTAACACTGCGGTCGCTGTTGGATGCCGAGGGCTCTGCATTGTGTCCCGATGTTAAACACAGAGGTGGTAGTCATGGAGTTGAGGTTAATGTTTTGTTCGGAAGACAAGGAGAGCCAGAGAGCGAAAGAGCGAGAGAAAGAGCGAGTCCCCTTCCTCCGGCTCTCTGTCCAATCTGTCATCGGCGACGGTGAGCTCGGGCAGAGCTGGCGTCTAATTGAGGAGCAGCTCCACACCCTGTCGTCATTAATCACCGGGCCTGTCAGCCGCTACTCCGGACCTCACAGTGGCATTCTCGGCCCTGACGCGCAGAGCGTCCATCACAGTCAGCAGCTTCGGTGATGCTACAGCACAGCTCAATTCTAGCAGGCTGTGAAAAGGGGCTCATTAAATATTAACCCTTTACATGTGAATCAGGTGTATTCGTTTGTAATGTGTAATAGTTGCTAGCTATGGCGGCAAATCCTATGTAAACATTTTGAGCAGATTTCAAGGGAAGATGTCGGCCCGGTCGGAGTGTTGATTCTTTTTTGTCAGAGGCAGTTTGTTAGTATCGGTTTTATTCATCAAGTTTGTGCAAGGAAGGAATTTGACTTCCACTTTTGCTCTCAATAGCTGCGTTTTCATTATACATGTGTGTAAAACTTGGTCAGTTTTCTGCTAATGTCAAACAAACAGAACTTCGCAATTGCAGCCTCCCTCTAGAGCAGTGTTTCTTACCCTTTTTTGAGGTACCAAACCCGCCAGTTTCATATGTGCATTCACTGAACCCTACTGTAGTGATAAATAAAATATGATCTCCCCGCCCCCAAATTCAAGACATAGGGGTGCCCCAACTAGAGCCTAGTTGGGTCGCCCCATGATTACCAAGTCTTCTTAAAAGGTAGAGTCTCTGAGAACAGTTCTTCAAAATATAGTCAGTGTTTTCAGCAAAGTTGAGCTGACTCTCCAGAAACGACCCAAATTTGCCACAGTTTCAACAGGTTGGCCATTGAGAGAAACTGGAACCACTTTAAGGTCTTGTTTAGATCATTTAATTAGCTCTACATTCTTAAGAGAATGAAAAATTTATAATAAATAAATAATAAAGACTTTGCGGTATTCTGATTTAGGAATGTAACTATATTAGTTGTGTTACCACCCCCACGCAACTAGAGGCAGTAGCAACCCTGAAAAGATGCGACTAAAGAGCAGATTTGGAAGTACACCGAAAGCTACAGAATTTGGTAAAAACGGTGAGTTTTGCTGAAGTAATTAAAGACACAAGTTCAAATCCATGCAGAGAGTGGAGCTCCTTCAATCAGTGCTCCTCCGCAGCTCTGATTGGCTCAGCAATGTAACGTGATCCTCTGCAGCAAGTGACGGCAAAGCGGGGCGTCATCACGACTTTACACAGTGTGTCTTTACCTCCGCGGCAGAGGCTCCGCCGAACCCCTGAGAACGACTCATCGAACCCCTGGGGTTTGATCGAACCCAGGTTAAGAACCACTGCTCTAGAGTTAATGTGGCCAATGAGGGTCAGATGTATTGCTTAATTTGTCTTTTATTCGTCTAAATCTTCTATATTTTCCGTTAACTAATTTAGGTTGTTTCCTTTCTTACTCCTGACATTGCTGAGACATGTTGTCCTCACTAAATGTCTCTTGGAACCAGTGCTGGGAAGTAATGAAATACAAGTACTTCGTTACTGTACTTAAGTACAATTTTCATGTATCTGTACTTTACTTAAGTAGATTTAATAATGGGTACTT
The DNA here is from genome assembly GCF_001443285.1 of Poecilia latipinna. Lineage (NCBI taxonomy): Eukaryota > Metazoa > Chordata > Actinopteri > Cyprinodontiformes > Poeciliidae > Poecilia > Poecilia latipinna. The sequence continues at coordinate 51,880 of NW_015113797.1, forward strand.
TCTACTTTTACGCCACTACATTTTACAGTAAGTATCTGTACTTTCTACTTTACTACATTTCTATAAAACTGTCGCGTTACTTGTTACATCCAAGTCGCATTGCGTTTTTTTCCCCCCCGTTCAAATGTGAAGTTCAGGGATTTAACGTGGCGCCGTAAAATCCAAGCAATAACGTGACTTAGTGTCTGTTGTTACCCTTCGCCTCCACCTTTGCTCGCACGCGGAGCTCCAAGACATGCGCAGTGGTTTCCTCTGAGCGGGAGAAGATGTCTGTCTAATCGTCAGTAATATAATAGCGCTGCATAAATCATTAAATATGGCGACATGTAAAACCAGCAGCGCTTCGCTTTCACAGACGGTGGGACTGAGTCCAACCTTTAGCGTCACTTGGAAGGAAAGCTTAAAGAAAGGTAAGATCTGTGGACGTGATGCTAGCAAAGCTAGCTGTACAGAGACACATATGCTGCATCTGCGATGAAAAAAGTTGTCACTCATGCGCTGAATTATTGTGTGGAGGTGTTGACTGAAGTGTCGCAAATATGGGACAACGCTGTGACCAAAGTCTGCTGTCATGTTGGTATTCAGTTTTC
>NW_015113797.1:58244-98098 GCF_001443285.1 Poecilia latipinna
CTGGACGTGGCCCTGCTTCTGAACTTAAGTTAACATATTAACTTAATTTCACTAGAACTAGAAGATATAAGTTTAAAGATTAAAAAAAGAAGGCATGATGCACAGTGGCGCAGTTGGTAGCACTGTTGCCTTGTAGCAAGAAGGTCCTGGGTTCAATTCCAGGCCTTTTTTCTGGAGTTTGCATGTTCTCCTGTGCAGGTGTGGTTCTCTCCAGGCACTCTGGCTTCCTCCCACAGTCCAAAAACATGAGTATAAGGTTAATTGGTTTCTCTAAATTCTCCTTAAGTCTGTGTGTTTGTGTACATGTGCGCGTGTGTGTTTTTTTGTTGTTGTTGGATTTCTTTCAAAATAAAAGCCACTAGTGGCAAAAAAAGTGAAGTTCATGCTATGTTAGGACAGGAGACGAGATGTTTCCATCCCTGAAATTATGATGCATAGAATTGCAAATCTAAGTCTAAACTATGTTACAGTAAACACAATAAAACATGCTTTATCTGTGGCATTGTTCATGAAAATGGCACATTTCTGATGTATAAAAATTAAATATGATAGTCACACTTAATGATATTGTATTAGCGACTAGGTAATGCATTCAGCCAGTACTTTTACTTTTAATACTTAAGTATTTTTAAAAGCCAGCACTTTTTTACTTTTACTTCAGTAAATTTTTTGAGGACTTTCTCCACCACTGGTGCGGACAGTAACTCGGCAGCTGCGCGCTGTATTCAAAGTATTAACAGCCAGTCAATGCTTTGTAAAACGTAAATGGCAAGTCCGCTCATTGATCTAGTGGATTGGACATCGAGACTTGCAGTGCAGGCCGTGCGCCGGATGCGCTATTGTTTTACATTGAGTCAGGAATACCAGTGGTGGGGAAATGACACAATCAAGCAACGAATCTGAAAAAGGGACGAACAGTTTTGATATTAATTGTCAACACTAGGACAGCAAGATAACAAGGTCCAAGGGGATCACATTTCACAGGTCAGTAAAAAACTTGAATTAAAAAATAAAGTAAGTGGAGAGTAGGTTAGCTATGCTAGCTTAACTTTTATCACCTTAACATGAACTGCTGACAGTTCGGAGTATTTCGGTTCAATTAACACAAAAATAAGGCGATCTACATTTTCTGACAGATTATCAGGAGAGCAGGTGTTTAAGTTAGCTAATCAACCACCGTGAGTGTTCCTTCATAATGATGGCAAAATGAAAATTCAAAAGCATAAATCTGCAACATAAGAATGTTCTATTTGGTTTTTTACGTACGTTTTTGCTTGGGAAATGTTTTTGTGTTTTATTATTATGTCTTTTTATTGTTGTTTGTTTTAATTCCTGATCCACTTGAATGTAATCTTTGCTCTGCGCTCCCGAGGCTGTTTATTGGTTGCCATGGCAACGACTCTGCGCGTTACGTTAAGCTGACAGACTGAGAAAAATAATAATATCACCACCCATTTTTCTACATTTTTCCCCTGGACAAATTGCATCATTTGTTCGTAGAACGTGACGATATTCAGAGCAATCATCAAATAGAAATATTTCATAAAGCATATAGGAGCCAAAGTTTGCTAAATTTTAAACTATGATTCCTACAACAACAATTAAGTAAAATTAAATTCAGAAAGTTTTGATGGTATATGCTAGAGTTTAATAGTATATCAACAAGTTTAATGGTAGATGTAACAGAGTTTGATGGTGGAGTTTACCTGTGTTTGTGTGAGATCACAGTAATGTTTGGGTTGAGAGGGTTTGGTCGTCTTTATGCAAATGAATCTTTGCGTTTGTGTGAAATTACATGTAGGCATGTAAGCGCAATTGTAAATAACATCTCATGGGTATATAATGAGACCCGCTGTGATTCGGGTGTTTATTAGGTGTCCCCTTTAATCTAACTCAAATAGAGAGCTCTAACATGTGTACATCTCTCTGCTTGTCAAAGCGGTTGCCAGAGTCATTATGTCCCCATGTATTCTATTCATCCCACTCTCATACATGTGATCTTTCTCTTCTGAGCAAATTTATGAAGCTGGCTGAGAAATTATTTAGATTTCCTACAAAAGGCGACTGACCTCACAGAAGATTAGAGTTATTGTGAAATAATAAATAAAGTTATGTTCCCTGTTACCTTAGACTAGAACTGGAGAACAGCCTCAAGGCTTTTTTTATTTTTATTTTTTTATTATAGTTGCTTTCCTAATAGTATAATGTAGGTATAATATATTCTATTGAAAGTCTGAGCCTTCTCTGCAACAATGGTCATTATTGTGATAAGTTCAGCTTGTTGATCGACTTAATGTGGTTGAGATTTTCATCCATCCATCCATCCATCCATCCATCCATCCATCCATCCATCCATCCATCCATCCATCCATCCATCCATCCATCCATCCATCTTTCTTTGTCTGAGATTTTGTTACACAGCAAAAGGTCCAGAGATCCATCTTAACATCAACACTTATCGGGATATCCCAAGTAGAGAAAGGATCCAACGTTGGGTTGTCAGAAAAGTGCTACACTGTTCAGATCTTACCATCCATCATTAGTAACTGTGTATCTTATGATAAGAAAGCTTAAAATCTGTTTTTCACTCTTTAAATTAGAGAAAATGTCTAAAAATTCATTTGCTAAACAAATACAGCAAGGTTTGACAATGTTTTTTTTTTTTTTTTTCATTCATAACATGTCTCCAGACAATGTTATTTTTTAATGGAAAGAAGCTGCTGACTTCAATTTGAGTAAGAGGATTGGTGACCTAAATCATTGCCAAAAACAAACCTATAAGTTTCTAAGACATTCTCCTCTTCACAAGTACGTCTGGAGATTGTGTTCATGAAAATCTTAAGCAGGATCTGTGGCAGGTGTCTGCTGAAATGCCCCGTCTTCAATGATTTAGAGATCATGATTGGAAGCTTTCACCAGAGATACTCTGAGAATGCCCTGCGAGTCACTGCTTTCCCTGTCAAATTGATCTGTTTGAAAAGTTTTGGGTGAAATAGCACCAACCCAAACACAACTTTAAACTTTTCAACAATGGAATGACAGCCTTTTTTTTACCTGAGCTTTTGAGGTTTTGACAGTCATGTGTAAACTAGGGATTTACATGGTAATTAAGTTTTTTATTTAGACTTCAGAAAGTTGTCTTTTTTAAAAATATTTCACCGCTGCTGAGCCTCATGCTTGCATGACGACACATTGGTAAATTCAGCTCAGTCATTGAAGCTTGGTACAATTTTATGAGCAGCTGTGTTCAGGGTTTCCTCCAGAAAACCTGTTAAAACCCAGTGATAGGGGGCGCTAGGTCAGTCTTTCAGCGTGTTTTGTGCTAAGAAATGTTAAAAGTTACGAAAATTCAGAGGTGCACAAGCAGTCATTATAATTTGTACGTGGTAGCTTGAGGCAGATGCAGGGACAGTGTAATTTGAGCGCACCCTGTCACACCCAGTTCAACGCGTCAACTCTAAACTTAGCTTAATCCGTCTTTACTGCTGTATAAAAACCCCTTTTTGAAATAAACAAACAATGCTTAGCCTGGTAGGAGGGGCAAATAAAGTCTGGTGGCCCGCCAGGGTCATAATATGCTTGGGGAAACCCCACAAAACACCTAGAGGTTCAAAGTTCGATATATGGGACTTAAATGAAAAATACCAGTATTGGTACTGTATTGGTATTGGCGATACTGGCCCTGTACTTACTTGGTATCAGATCAAAAGCAGAATATGGAGTATCGCCCACCTCTGTTACTAACAGGCCCTTTGAAAAGCATTCATCAAATTTAACAGCTCAGCACATTTTTGTCTTGGTTTATGACATAAAACCTCATTGACATTTGTAGTCTGAATCACTACAATTCTTCCATATTTGTACAATTAAAGTACTTTTGGAAAGCAACTAAATGTGTCTGGAGCGGTAAATTCTTAAGGTGATTTTATGATGTGTTCATGTGTTTTTTCCAGTGTGGTTTGAGAACCAGCGCTGTCATCATGATAACATCCCTCGTGTCGGAGCCTCGCTGCATTGAAGGAGCTTTTGAAGGGAGCCGTCAGAAAACTGAAAATAGGGTTTTGGTCTATCTGAACTCCCAGTTTCAGCATACTGGCGCCAGATTCCTGTTGATTTCCTTTGTTGCCAGGATTTCTGATTTCAATAATCAAAAGCTCACAGAGAGTCTAATTATTGTAATAATAAATTAAAATAAGAAAAGGAGCAATCAGGCAAAATTTGGAGAGAAAAAAAAATTGCAACAGGCCTGAAACTGAAAAAACAAATGAAAAGGATAAATGCAAAAGTGTCACCCCCACATGGTGATACTGCTGCACCCGCCTTCTACATGTACCGCTGGCCTATGTATCAATCAATCAATCAATCAATCAATCAATCAATCAATCAATCAATCAATCAATCAATCAATCAATCAATCAGTCAACTTTATTTGTTCCACTAGGTGACTTTGGTTACAGTGAGGGAAGTCAGACGGACTCATAATGATTGAACGAAAACAACCAATCCACCCTTAGTTTTCTTCATGTGGCCTCGCACCACTGGAAGAAAAACTGAAATATAAAACAGGCAGAAACATGGAAACTGTTCCTCCCTCTTAACTGCTGTCTATCCAGGGTTAGTTTTCCTCGACGAAGAAGCAAACAATCAACTATTCCCCATGAGAGCTCCTGAAGCAGTAATCTACAGATTGTAGATGCTCAGCAAGTGAACAAGATCACTGCTTATATGTTGCAGTTTATATTTCCATATTCATCCTTTTCCAAACCACAAAAATGTCCCATCTTGCCTTTTGAATAGAGCAAATTTTTAGCCTGTTTTATCAAACTGGCTGGGTTCCCATTACAAAACTATGTTGATATTCCGCTAATGTTGAAAAAACATGATTTTGCATATTGTGGTATTTCAGTCAAACAAGAAACACAATTAAAGTCACACGAGGATCAGTTTGTNTTAAAATGTGAAGTTCAGGGACTTAAGGTGGCGCCGTAAAATCCGAGCAATAACGTGACTTAGTGTCTGTTGTCACCCATCGCCTCCACCTTTACTCGCACGCGGAGCTCCAGACATGCGCAGTGGTTTCCTCTGAGCGGGAGAAGATGTCTGTCTAATGTCAGTAATATAATAGCGCTGCATAAATCATAAGATATGGCGACATGTAAAATCAGCAGCGCTTCATTCAACTTTTAGCGTCACTTGGAAAGGAAGCTTAAAGAAAGGTAAGCTATGTGGACGTGATGTTAGCAAAGCTAGCTGTAGAGACACGTTGCATCAGCGATGATGAAAAAAGTTGTCAGTCATGCGCTAAATTACTGTGTGGAGGTGTTGACTGACGTCGCATATGGGACAACGATGTGACCAAAGTCTGCAATATGATATGACATTCACGAACAGGGGCGTCATATAGAGGGAAATAGTTATGACAATTCTAAGGGCCCTGACCGACAGGGGGCCCTCCACAATTTATTTATTTATCTATTCTTTTGTTCATAGAAATAAAAAAAATTGGGGCCCTGTCAATTATAAAATTAATCATATTGTGTTTTCGAAGATTGTTATTAGCAGTAAAAATTTAATGTTACCCCTCCCAGACCAAAACCACATCTATATTTGCCCTGAACCTCCCCCTGGATCTGCATGAAATGGGTCGTTCCTGCTTGGAGCGCTTGAGGTGATGGTGTTCAGCAGCAGTCAGTAGAAAACGAGAACGACTGTGGCAGCTACTATGCTGCTAAGAAAAAGGGGGCCCAAGATTTCTGACTGCGCCCCTGACTGCACAATCGGCCCAATCGAACGCGTTATACCTATGATTTTGGTCGGCCAGTTTGTGGTTTCTCAGGTTTTGAAAATCAACTGACCATCGGCCAACAATTCTAAAATCGTTTAGTGTGAACTGGGCTTAACGCTATCGATCAATGCTTTCCAGTCACGATGGAAAGCATTGATGATGCCCGATAGCATCATCAAATTCTGATGCTATCGGGCAGGCGGGAGAAACTAATGCGTCCACTGTAACACTTGCATTCTGTTGGCTGAGAGGTTGCCAGGAGACGGTGCTTTTTTGTTCCAAGCTGGAGCACAAGCCAGCAGAGAGTTTTTAGAACAGCTGTCAAAGGTTACCATAGCATGGACAATCCTATGATGTCACAAGAGATGTTATGATGTCACCACAGAACTTCAGTTGAATATTCAGTCGGTCAGTTGTCAGAAAGCACAAGGTCGAGTGGAGACTGCTTCTACAGAAAACACTGGATAATTTGTGGCATATTTTTGAAACTGTTTTTGAGAAAAATGGAAACTCAGACGAGGGAATTCTTCAAACAGGAGACTCGTTGCCAGGAAGATGGACGGAAGAATGAACAAAATCAAGAAGCCTGGATTCAAGGCAAAGATACCCAGAGCAGTAATTCTTTTGAGGATGAAATTAACAGGCTAACAACTCTTTTGGACTCAGAACAAGCCAGATTCAATGAGGAACACCGAAGAGCAAATGACTTGGAAGAAGAACTGCACGACGTGAAAATCAAGCTAAAAAAGTGTAAGTTTAACGAAAACGACGTTGGTGTATGCAGTGAGGCAAGAAAAGGATTGAATGCCAGTGAGAACATCCTATCCTCTGAGCTCCCCTTGGAAAATAAAATCCTCCAAAATCAACTCAGATCTTGTCAAGAAAAAGAAGCACTTTTACAGAGAGAGATCCAGGAAAGTACGACCTTATATCAAGAAGTTCTGGCTAAGCTTCAAAATGATATTATCAATCTGTCAGAACAGGTGGCATCTTTACAGGAAGAGTTGGAAATAGAAAGATCAACTAACTCTCAAACAAATACAAACAAGACGTTTTTTAAGATCATAAGAGGTGAAAACACAGCTCAGTGTACAGAGCTGAAGAAGGAAATGGCATTGATGAGAAAGATGTCTGCAGAGAAGGAGAGGCATCTACGGGAAGAGCTGAAGAAGATGAAAGAATCCTCCCAGGAACTTAACAGCAATTATCAAACTTCTGTCAAGGTCCTGGTACAACAAGCAGAGTCGTTAAAGAAGAAGCTCAGAAACAATGAAGAAACTCATGCAGAAGTGTTGAAGATGAACCAGACACTTTATGCGGCTCTAGAAGCTGAGAATGAGGCTCTTCGTCACCAACTATCATCCCTGCAAAACGGCACCAGAGACGGAGACATGTCTTCAGAGTGAGCTGGACCAAGTCAAAGAGGCAAACCTGGAAATGACCAAGAAATTTGATGTGATGTTTTAACCCTGAAGAAACGGATGAGTACACTGGAGCTGGAGCTGAAAGACGACAGAGTCTCATGCTGAGTTGGTGAAAATCAACAAAATGCTTTACGCAGAGCTTCAAGCTGAGAATGAAACTCTTTGTCAAAAAATTGCTTCAATGCAAGACGCTTCCATAGAGGCAGAGAGATGCATCCAGAAAGAGCTTAAGCAAGCCAAAGAGGCGAATCTGGAAATGGTCCAGAAGCATGCGGAAGTTGAAATACATAATGGTAAGAGATCCAAATTCCTCCATGCTGAGAAGAACTGGATGACGTGAAACGCAAGTTCTTTTTAGATGAAGTTAAATATAAAGAAGAGCTGGATGCATCGACAGCTGAAATTGAACGCCGACTTGAACGCAACTGTAAGCTCTCTGAGGAGCTAAAACAGAAGGATCAGGAGAATGCCAAAGCAAAGGCTGCCCTCCTGGTGAAGAAGCCGTTACTGAAAAAGCTTTGACATGCTCTGGGTTTGAGGAAACCGGAAAGATGGAAGAAAAGGGAGGCTGAAGACGAAAACGTGTAACGCTTGTTTATGCTAGGGGCCAAGACCATGAAGGTTCTCATCATAATGGATGGATGAAGATTTGTAATTCACTAGCAAGGACCACATCATAAAGATAGAAGTTTAAATTTGTATTGAAGAAGGGATGAAGGGAATGAGGGGATGAAGGATGAAAGAAGGTGAGGAGTCAGTGTGGGGGTGGTCTTTGGGAAAATTGCTCCTCTTTTTTTTCCTGAGCCCACAGAGGACCCCCCAGACGAAACCTGCAGCAAAAGGAGTAAAGAGGTAGAGGGTTGACGAAACCTAACGGACTGAGAAGAATGAGTGAGTCAAGTACTCACTGGAAAATTAGAGGTGTGGTCTGGACGTGATCCTGCTTCCAAACTTAAGTTAACATATTGACTTCATTTCACTAGAACAGACCACACCACGAAGATTTAAGTTTAAAGATTTTTTTTTAAAAAGAGGCATGATGCACAGTGGTAGAACTGTTTCCTTGTAGGAAGAAGGTCCTGGGTTTGATTCCAGGCCTTTTGTCTGCATGGAGTTTGCATGTTCTCCCTGTGCATGGTGGGTTCTCTCTGGGTACTCTGGCTTCCTCCCACAGTCCAAAACCATGAGGTGTGGTCAAGTTAATTAGTATCTCTAAATTCTCCTTAGGTTTGTGTTTATATGATTGTTTGTCTTTGTTTGATGGACTGGTGACCTGTCCAGGGTGCACTCTGCCTCTCGCCCGTTGACCACTGGAGATGGGCACCAGCAAAGACCTCAATGGGATCAGGGTGTAAGGATGGATGGACAAAGGGATGAAATTAGATAAATACATATAATTAGAGGTGTGGTCTGGACGTGGCCCTGCTTCTGAACTTAAGTTAACATATTAACTTAATTTCACTAGAACTAGAAGATATAAGTTTAAAGATTAAAAAAAGAAGGCATGATGGACAGTGGCGCAGTTGGTAGCACTGTTGCCTTGGTCTTGGTCTTGACTCGGTCTTGGGTTAGGTGGTCTTGACTACAACACTGCTATGTGGCTCCTTGGTTGCATGTCCTCCCCGCTCACCCTCTTTCCATCCCCTTTCAGTTGCATCTCTTTCAAAATAAAAGCCACTGGTGGCAAAAAAAGTGAAGTTCATGCTATGTTAGGACAGGAGACGAGATGTTTCCATCCCTGAAATTATGATGCATAGAATTGCAAATCTAAGTCTAAACTATGTTACAGTAAACACAATAAAACATGCTTTATCTGTGGCATTGTTCATGAAAATGGCACATTTCTGATATATTAAAATTAAATACAATAGTTACACTTAATGATATTGTATTAGCGACTAGGTAATGCATTCAGCCAGTACTTTTACTTTTAATACTTAAGTATTTTTAAAACCAGTACTTTTTTACTTTTTCTTAAGTACAAATGTTAATGTGGTACTTTTACTTTTACTTGAGTACATTTTTGTCTGTGTATTTGTACTTTTACTTAAGTACATTTCTTGAGTACTTTCTCCACCACTGATTGGAACCCAAGAACGACGTTGAGCCTTGAGGAGTAACAAATGATTATGAATGACTTGGAGTTCACAAAGTTTTTCTGTGTCTTAGGTTCAAATTTAAGTTTGTGTTTGGCTACAACTGGTTTAGACGCACTGCTAATGCTAAAGTTCAACTTGCTAGCGAGTCAAGATTGTTACCCCGAGGCTAGTGATGGCAGAGGTTCACCGTACATGCAACCTTTTTGGAACAGAGTGGAGAAGATTCCAACTTAGGAATGTGTTATGATTTCATGCTGAACAAGACTTTACTTTTTCTTTCTCCCTAGCAAGAGGACAAACCAGAAACGGTAAAGAGCGTCTTAGTCCTGATTCTATGACCAGAGAGTGAGGTAACACACGACGCTCCACATTCTTCAGATACGACAAAAAGGGTTTCACATGTTCAAGGATAGACTCCAGGTTGGAATTGAACCTTTTTGCAGCAAGCTAATAACCACTGCCAGCACTTACCTAGCACACGGTTTAAGCCATTTTTGTTAAATCTACAGAATGTGGAGGTGAATTTCACTCAGGCGCTGTGAAGCTGCTCCGTTTTGATCTGGTGTGTTTGGTATTGACTTCATCTGTTGATTTCTGATTGCTTTAAAGAAAGTGATTCTGGGTGGAGAAATTTTTAAATAAGGTTGTGCTCAAAATAATTATAGTCCAACATTACTTAACCAGATCAATCAAATGTTTGGTGGGAAATGAACATGACTTTTCAAAATGTACTCAGTTGGTCAGCATTAGAAAAGTCAAATACATTTTCACATCATTTTCATGTTACATATGTTGGAGGGAAAAAAACTAGGTAGAAAAAAATAATTTATCTGATAATTAATAAGGTTACTGTTTCTTTTCTACTTTATCTCCATATTTTAAATTACATAAAAAAGATTAAATATTATATGTAAAGCCTGCTCTCACTTTGATCATAAGAACCTCTAGCTTCAAGAAATATCTTTAAAAAAATTGGTATTAGCTGATGCAGTACATGTTAGATCCATCTGTTTATATAATCCAATATTAAAGTGGGAGATACTGATATTTTAGAAACTACACACATATACTTAACATGGCTGTGATTAGACAAAAAAAATCACAACCTATTCATCTATGTGATAAATAGATGATGTGTGATGAATGTTTGTCCAGTCTGATCACCACAGACCCTCAGTTATCCCACCTCATGATTCATCCTCTGTGGACAAAAGACTAAAGCTGAATACACACAAACACGCACGTGCACACGCACGCACACACACACACACACACACACACACACACACACACACACACACGCACACACACACACACACACACGCACAGAGGCAACATAAATGGAGTACGTGGGTGTTGACTCAGCTGGGAAATTAAGTGTGTGTGGGTTGGGGGAAGAAGATGGATGCAGGAGATTGATGAGTGCCGGGATTGGGCGAATAGTAAGCCGTTTGATGAATGAGGGGAAACTGGCAACAGTGGAATTAATCTCCTGCCCTCAGCGTGACCTCCAGCTCGAATCATCTCAACATCCACTGGAACCAGCTCTCTGTTTGCTGTTCTGGAAACGCCAGCCCAACACCAGCCTTCTTACAAACCCGAGGTCAGATAGCACCATGAGACGTGAAAGACATTTTTTTTTTTACAACCAAAATGAAATGCGTTTAACTGGAATTGTATGCGTGAAATTTCACAAAGTATCTAAAAAAATACTCAAGATTTAATTTTTTTTTTTACATATGAAATCCTAAAAGTGCTTGTGTTGAGTCCCCTTTACTCAGATATTCCCTATGAATATCTGAAGTCAGTAGCATCTGAACTGACTTCAGATGTTACATAATTAGTGAACCAGGGTTCCTGCTACTTTCACCAACTCAAATTTAAGGCTTTTTAGGGCTTAATGAATGAAATTTAAGACCTGTAATGTACAAAAATGTACAAAAAAAATGCATATTTCATATAGCAGTAGTGCCAACCTTTTTGTTTTCTTGCACACCTAGCATTGAATGGGTTGGGAATGAAAGTCAATCAGTGGCAAAAACGAACATTGCTTAGGCAACTGGCGATAAATTTACACTTTAGAGATAGAGACAAAAAAAGACAGCTAGCTAGTTAGCAAGGTTATATTAGCAGCTAGTTAGTGGTAGCCTCAAGTCACAAATGTCTGCATGCGACTCAAACATTTGCTTGACAGAAAAGTCCTGCATAATAAATAAACTACATAGGATTAATAAGTAGTTCTGCCACGACAAAATTCAAGACTTGTGATCAACTTATTTAAGGCCAACTTACATGTTTTAAAAGCATTTAAGACATTTTAAAGCCTTAATTTTAGATAAATGAAATTAAATCTTCTTAGCGACGCACAGAAATCCCTCAGTTTAAATCTATTCTGTAAAGGCGTCAGAGAGTTGCTATGTATTACAGAACAAGCAGCATCATGATGACCACGGAAAACAATATCATAAACTTTAACTTAAAAAAAATCTCACAGGAAACCGTTCCAGCCGTTATCTGGAAGTGGAAGGAGTATGTCACAACTTGAATCACACATGATGGGAAGAGCATTGATCAAAGAAGCAGCCAAGTTACTGTTACTGTGTTCAACTATGAGCAACGTCTCAGTGGCAGCTCTCCAAAAATCTGTTTGAATATATGATGATGTCAAAGACAACAAAGGCTTTATGTAAACCTCACTTTTATAAAGAGGCAGTAAGATGAAAGTCATCTTTGAAAGAAGAGAGCACAGAGTGATGAAAACTACATTTTCTGACCCACATGCAAAATGCTTTCAATGGGGAAAAATAACAGTTTCACATCACCTTGGAAACACCATGTCCACCTCTAAACATGTGATGGCAGCATCATGCCTTGGAAAGTTTCTGTTCAGCTGGGAAAGAGAAGCAGGTCAGTTTCATGAGAATTATAGAGCCAATCTGACCTGTAAAAAGCTGCAGACGACTAGAGGGAAGCAGAAATTCACCCCTGGAAATACAATGTTACGATTTAGGTAAAAACATCCGATCGTATCAGTGTGTCCCAGTCAAAGTCCAGAACTAAATCCTCCTGAAAATGTGAGCCACACATACTTTTTCTTCTACTTTGTGTTGTTCCATAGCATACAGTTCAAATAAGATTCATAAAAGTTGTTGTTTTAATATTAGAAAATGTGAAAAAGTTGAACTGGGTCAAGATTACCATGGTATGATGGTGCGGATATAGTACACATTTGCTAAAAAGTAATCCAGTGTAGATTTCTTGTGTTTTTATATTTAAATCTTCCGTCTGGAAGAGACGGGATAGTTTTTTTTTTGTGTATAAATGAATGTTTACAATGAAAATACTTTGAGTAAAAAAATGAAAGGTGTCTGCACATAATCAGCTGTAATTCACTAAACTAACTTGAGGGGGCGACAAGCTCCTTTAGATTCAATTGGCTCAGCTTTGAAAATGAAAATTAAAAGTTGTATTATGCACTAAAAACCTTTAGCTGGACAATACTAACATCTGTATATGCTAAAGAAATTAGCTTGAGTATATTTTCACCAAGATTCAGCTGGAGCAACAGTAATGCCCTACAAGTATTTAGTTTCCGTTTTTACAGAAGAGAAGTGTTAAGTCCCACAGAGCTCCACGGAGTGGCGGCCGGGGCGCTGTGACCTTGCTGGATGCCGTTTGGGAGGGTCATCCATTTTCTTAATGGTGCTGTCAAGTGACACCTGTGCTTGGCTCTTCCCTGAGTGGAGTGCTAATGAACCACGAGACCAGAGGAGTCTGGGAGTCCGGGTCAATAGATGCCTCAGAGACTTGAGCCTCCAATGCCCTGACAGCCAAACAGAGCAGAGGACACACTTATCTGGGACCAAACACTCCAAACGGCAGACAAACCAACTCCTTCGGCTTGAATTAGCACCCTACGGCTCAACGTCAAAGAGCGCTAAAGTGGCAAGGAAACAGGTCCTCACATGAGTTGAGGGGCTTCCTGTAGGAGAGAGTCTGCTGTCCTCGGGGAGGGGGGGGGTGTACGTGTCAGTGCCTTGATGAATATTTCTCTATTAACCACCTCCCATTGTCAGCTATGGCCTTTTGTGTTGCGGGCCAATCCGTCAGAGGGAGCAAGGAGATCCTGGGTTGACACCTCCCCGAGGTCATTATTGAAGTCCCAGTGACCTGCGCAGCACTTCCACTTTGCTGAGGAGGCCATTTCTTTCTTGCCCGTGCAAAGTAGAATCAGCAATTAAAAGCTGCAAACAACAAAAGCAACGCGGGGGACGATGGAAGGAGGAGGGATGAAAGTCCTCGGAGACTAGCTTAACAGGGGTAATGCGACCCAAGATGCCCTCTTCGGGATGGCCCTGTCAAGTGATATGAGCCATGAAATATTACACACGGCCACATATAGCACGGCTGTAAGAGGCGAAATGATAGATAGTCTTAGATAAGTGCGGCGCTGCAGTCGAGGAAGATTTACGGCGTCCTCTAAGGCTCGTCATAGAAAGACACCTCGAGGAACTAAATATAGAACTCAATGAGGGGAAGAAAACAAGTTAAAATGCAACCATGTTATCATTTATTCAAAATACGACCTTTTCCTGTTGGTCAGACAGCACAGCCATCATTTTTGTTCATGTCATATCTAATCTCTGCACCATTTTGCGTGAAGCCACATCCTTTCCTCCCCCCCCCGTGCTTCATCAACTTGCCAATCCCTTGTAAGCTTGAAAAAATATTACATCTTTGCATATTTACAAATAGAAATAATAGCATCGTTCAAGATAATTCTCAAGGACATGCAAATCTCCCGACGTCTCTGTACACAGTGGAGGAATTCTGAAAATCCAAAACAAACCGAAATAAACAAAGAAAAAAATAAAAGCAGACAGGAAAAGAGATTTCAAATAAAAAAAAAAACTCTCCAAAATACAGCCTCACGTCCCGGTGCAACATTTTTATTTTCTAATGATATGAAGATAATGGTATTATAGTTAAAAACCAATCTCTCTCAGAATACTTCAGAATGCAAAAAAATAAAAACCCCTTGAGTTGAAAACCAAGCGCTTCCATGAAAAATAAATACAGACTTTTAATTCTGGGAGGGGGGTGGGGGGATGGGAGAAGTTTAAAAAGCAAAACAAAACTAAAAACTCTGGAGATAATCTCATATTTTTTCAAGTTCAGTGTCCTGCTGTCTTCAATTAAAGTCTGTTGTTGCAGACAATCCATCGGAGGGGCCCTTTGCCTTTCTGAGCACTGGTCACGATCCTGAGGCAAACAGGTGGTATTCCTGGCAGGCCTTGCAGGCAGGATGCCTTGCACTCACAATGACCTTAGCCTCACGAATCCATCTTCAGGCTCTCTCTTGACAGTCCAAGCCGGTGCCTGCAGTGTGCGGTTGTTGGTGGCGTTCCGGCTTGTCACTGATACCCCAGCGCTGAGGCAGAGCCGAGTCTCTGGCTATAGAGGGCGTAGGGGGAGTAGTAGGCCGGGGAAGAGGGAAGAGTTGGCATTGGAAGTCCTGGGGCGCCTGGCAGGTGGGATTTGCCGTAGGGGTGGTAGCGTGCCAGGCCTAATCCGGGAGAGCCTCGTAGGGAGAAGGAGCTGGGCAAGGCTCCGGGGCTGCTGGGCGGGGGCAAGTGAAGGTGACATGAGGCTGTGGAGGAAACAGACGAGGGATAGGCCGACAACAGCTTACTGTCTACCATTCCAGGCAGGGATGTATGGGTACGCAAGTGGGCCAGTAGATCCTCTGACGTGGAAAAACGCTTGTCACAGGGGCCGCTGACGGAAACCCAATTGCAGGCGTGGGGTAGGGGCTCATTTGGGACCATGAAACCATAAGTATAAAGGGGGTGGGAGAGGGAGGGCGTGCTGCTGGATGACAAGGAGCCAGAGTGTAAGGAGTGGAGGTGGTGTGAGGGGTAGACCAGGGGAAAGCCAGACTTGAGGCTTGAAGGATCATGGACGCAACTGGAACAGTTGCTGCCACCCAGATGGGGGGCGTTGGGGTAACTCAAACAATAAGGATCCCGACACAAACCCTGCATCAGAGATGGAGGGGATGCTCCGGTTAGCGGGCTGGAGCTGGGGTGCTTCCCTTGAAGTCCTAAGCCCAAACTAGACTTGGTGGGATCCAAGCTGGGAACAAACTGTGAGGGATAGCTGGCATAGGCCCCCACTATAGAACCGTGGTATCCCATCGTAGCCGGGGGCAAAGGGAACACAGAATGCCCCGGTTTGAACGGAGAGACCGGCGCAATGTGTCCAGAGCTGAGAGCAGGCTGTGAAGAGGCCTGAGGGTCCGTCTTGCTCTCTGGCCGTGGGCTGCTGGCCGAGCTGGCATTGCTGGAGTTAGCACTCGCCCTCACTTGGCTGGAGTTGGCTAAGTGAGCCCCATCCACGCCTGGTTTTGTAACATCAGAGTCTTTTTTGCCAGCAACATTGCTGCTATTATCAGAGCTCGCCTGCTCGGGTTTGCTGTCCGTGTGGGGCGTCTGGGAGTGTGACGGGGGCTGAATGGAAGGGGAATGGCTCTGTCTGTGGGGCAATGGAGAGGAGCTGGAGTTTGGTGACCTGGAATGGGAGGGGAAAGATGGACAAGATGCATTTCCTCCACTGGAACTTCCATTTGGCACCCTTAAAGCTGCTTTATCCGACGCCCCCTTCGTCACCAAGACATCCTTACGACAGTCACTTGATGACTTGGAGTAAGGCTTGAAGCTGGACTTGTCATCCAGGGACTGGTGCTGCTCTCCAGTCTTGGATGACCTGCCGGACGACTCCTTGTCTCCTAGAGAGCCGGAGGAGAGGGAGGCCAGCTTGGAGGAGGAGGGAGGGTCGGGTTTGCCAATTTGAGAGCAGGTCTGGGCCAGCAGAGCCAAAGGACTCTTCTTGGCATCCAGCTGAGGAGAACAAGAGAGGGAACGTGATGAACTTTATTTGCTTTTCAAATTTTTAAAAGCTCCTAATCCTAGAGAGACACATAGCCACGGAAATCAATTTGTTGTTACCCCTCATTAAACATATACAGCAAAATAAAAATTAAAAGAATTATGCATTTTATATTAACTACACAAACACACTTCAAGCAAACTACTGTGCATACAGTGTGCCATAAGGCGTTTTCCCACCCTAGAATAACAATAACATAAGAAAATCTTTCTAGAACACAAAAGAGTAAGTACTTATTCAGGTGAAACAAGCAAGAAATATCAAATCAAACGACTCCAACTTATTTAGATTTTATTTTCTTAAAAAAAAAAAAAAACAGAAAGAAAAAGAGGGCCGGGGGGGGAAAGGAAAAAAAACTTACTTCAATGCTAACCGGAGCAGAAGTGAGGGGCTGGAGATACTCCGGGTGCAGCAGGTGGCCGCTGTGAGCCGTCAACATCTTCACGATCCGGACGGGAAGCCTCTTATTCTGGCGCGACGGGTCCGCGGGAGACGGGAGAGACGTGGGTGTGGGAGCGGACGCGCTCTCTGCTGCTCTCCGGCGTGGATCGCCGCTGCGCTCCGGGGACGACTGGCTGCGTAAAAGCGCGTCAGATCCAGCGGGGAGATCTCTCATCTGGATCTATCTGGGCGTGAACAGAACCAGGGGCGCGCGGGGAGCGGACGCGGGGTTGGCTTTCATTTATCTACACATTTCATCACGGCAAAATCGAACAGGAACAGAGTGCGCTAATCCAAAATGGCAGTGCGCAAAAGGACGCGTCCTCCGCCTCGGAATCAAGCCGTTTTTAGAAAAAACACAAATACCCAAAGTGTCATCCTTCAGAGGTAATCGCTCAGAAATCCTTCATCCAGAAAATGGTTTTTGAAGAAAAAATAAAGAGGGGGAAAAAACCCATTAAAAATAGAAGGCAAGTTGTGGGAACAGCCCCGCAGAGGGAATTGTGTGCGGCACGTCCTGCGCGGTGTGGTGTTGCTGCGTCTCCCACTGCAGCTGCCTCTCGGTCTCTCACTCACTGGTTCTTCCACACGGACTGGGGCTGTGAGGGGAGGAATTTCAAAGCAGGCCGCCGCCCTCCAATCACAAGCGGCTGCGTTCAGAGAGGGGCGGAGGACCGAGCTGAGGGGGCGTGGCCTGCCTCCCGCTCTCACCATCATGCGGGTGAAGCTGCAATGTTGCTGGAAATGTGTGCCAGTGACCTCCAAATTTCACATGCAGGATGAAGCAAGGGAATCTCACACTGCAATGCAAAACACATCTATTTATATTATATCCTTCTTTTTTTCAAATATCTTTTTTTTTCTTTCAAAATGTAAAATGAGATTACGGAATCTGTTTTTGGCAAATAGGATTTGTGCACATAAAAGTTAATGTACAGTTCACAGGGGACGATGTCCGCCACATTTAAATCGGTAATAAACTGGTTTCTGTGCACATTTCAAGTATGCTAACAACTTTATTAAATTATAGCTACCAAAAAGACATTTCAGTGCTTATTGAATTTCTGTGGAATTTGACAAATTCACATGATTCAACTTTAATGGCCTTTGCTCTGACAGTGCATCATTTCTGTAGTTGTGTAAGTCGGGCACTTGTAGATGAAACTATAAAACACTGGGTTCTCAATTTGATTACAACAACACAGAGTTCACCCCACCGGATTAAAGCTATGGGTTTGACTTTTGTGTGAAATCATTTAAGCTCCCTTCAGATATATATTGATGTGAAATTGTCGTGTCAAGATAAAAAGCAATTAATCTTTTTTTCCATGTTTTTATTAAATTCCTCCTTCCAACGTGTTTTACTTGTTACCCGTATGCTAAGAACAATGTATGGATTTCTGTCAAACGTGGCAACAAGTTTAATTAATCCACACTATTTAATATGGGGGCGCTCAACTTTTTAGATTAATCGCATGTGTTAGTACATCAAAATTGGTAGCCCTAATATGCATGTATGTTATAGTAAGGCTGTTATAAAACAACATCCATTCCATCCATCAAGAGTTTGTGAAAAAAGTAAGAATGGCATCCTTAACATCATTTACCGTAAAGCACACTTCACTGGGATTTCCAGCGTGGGCGAAATGATCAAATGGATTGACTCGCAAGTGCCACATCTGCAATCCACAATATGTTGTAAAGTATGTGTTTTAAGCATTTTTAAGATTCTTTGATTGCAGGCTGAGGAAAATTACAGCGAGCCTTTTTTTCTTCCGAGGTCTGGAACAGTAAAACAGCTCCTTGACGCTTCACAGCGCCGGCCGGCCTTATCAATCTGCAGCCTGATTGTAATGGCTGCTACCATTTATCTGCGGCTAAGTGGAAAAGCAACTTAAGTTGCTTCAACCTCACTCAGCAGCATCGCCATTATGAACTGCCATCATCAGGCTCAGTCGTCACTCATCGCCCCTCCTCCCCCCCACACACACCGCCGCTCACGCTCCAGTGACCTGCCAGGATCCAGGGAGTACGTGAGCTCAGACGTGCGCCGCCGCCGCCTTTTGTGTGGTTCGGGCTTCGTTTGAACGGGCCTGTTTGTTTGAAACCTTCTCTCGCCACGTCGGGGCTGAGACACATAAACAGGTGACGCACAACAAAACCGCGTTCTCTCAGACAGATTTTAAGGTGAGGCTCGGTTCTCGGAGAGGATCAGGATGGGTCCTTTTTTCCGTCCGTGGGTCAAGTTGTGACAATCAAAAAGGGTAGGTGGGTGAAGCTGCAGTAGTGTGGCCGGGTCTGCACCGGCGGAGAGGGCGGGAGTGTTAAACAGGACACCAAAGTAGGAGGTGCCCTGGGAAAAGCCAGACAAAAGCAGTGAGAGAATAAAACAAGGGAGGGCTCAGACAACAGGGAGCAGCTCCTTTCATGTGTCCCCTTGAAGTCGGCTTGTAACAGCTGTTTTGGCGTGTCGATGACTGATGGCTGTTTCCTGTTGTGGATATTTTAAAGGGACAGCTTTTCACTTTAAGAGGTCTCTCAGCATGCCCCAGTCCAGCTCACCCCGGAGGCATTTTCACAGGTTTCTGTGGCCGTGTTGGAGCTGCTAAACATGACGTTATCGCCACGAGAACGAAACAAGATTGGGTATAGATTTTTTTTAAAGGAAAACTGAATATTTTTCCGTTTTCAGAAACAGAGGAAAAGAATCATGAGTCGTATTTTAAACAGGATGTAATCAGAGTATTCTAGTGCAGGTTTGACTGGACTACACTCTTCCTGTGCAATTCCACTCGATTAAAATCTCTTTTCACAGTCTGAATTTCTCCCGTTTACTCCGATTCCCTCCGGTAGGATTTCAACCAATCAGAAAGCAGAAGTAGAAGTTGTGAACGATGACATTGATTTTCTGCTGTTTTTGAATTGTAGTTTGTAATGGCAGAGGAGAACGTGAATGAAGTCGTTCAGTTCCTGTTCGTCCCGATTTTAAATATCATGTTAACATTAGCAGCCGCCTCGTTCGGTGCTCGGCACTTTTTCCAGACAAATTCCAGATAAGCTTCATAGCGTCGAACTGGTGCATTACACAAATGCAGCTTTCAAAGGATGCATCCCATGAATTTGGACACAACCAAATTGCATGTTTTTGTCACTCATTACCCAAATGATCTTAAAGTTATATAGGTTCATTAAAAGAACTTAAACTGAAGCTGTTTCTATCTCTGGGATATTAAGTTAGGTTATTTTATCTATACCTGTAGCTATATTTGTTATGCAGTGCATTCAAATTCATGTGCACACGCGCACACACACACACACAAAACATAAACATCTATATAAGCAGAACATTTCACGTGTATTTGTCTCCAAGGAGCTTGGGACTCAACCGACACAGAAGAGGAGACTAAGACTTAAAAATGAATAAAATCAATTCAAATCGGTGTAATTTCAGTTTGTTTTACGCTGTGTTGGTTGATAAGTGCCAGCACTTTCACAAAAGGCTTTTGTTAGGTTTGTTGCTTTTTCTTCAACCGTGCAACTTCCGTGTTACTAATGTTACGGTGGTGGAGGCCGTGTCAGGGTATCGTTGGGTAACTTCCAGCAATGAGAGCTGAAAGGTTAGAGAGGGAGAGAGAGAGACGGAACTATGACGTCATCGTTTATAAAAAGAGACGGGGCGTGCATCGTCACACGGAAACATGAAACCTGCGTTCTGAAACTTATCACATCTGGAACAAAGTTTGGAAAAACATAATTTCTGGTTTCCCAAGATGTCAAATCTCTGCGGATGCGCAGCCTAATCAAGATCCGCTGTATTAGGATTCAGGATTCTATCTGCTGCTAGCCTTCCACAACGGAAATCGTTTCATTTGAGCTTAAAAGCGTATTTATGCCTGACTCTCAGAGTAACAGCTAAGACTTCACCGATGAAGCCTCATGGTCACAGCAACTGAATGGACAAGAAATATTGTGGCGCAAGTTCTTATCACACCCCGTGGTATAAACCCTAACCCTACAGGAGCAATGGAGGAGCAGAAACTTTGATCTTTGGGTTTAGAGAACCGCAAAGGGGCCATTATGGACGCCACACTGCCGTGCTGAAAAGCGGCCACTCGCCTGACATGAAGGCAAACGTAGCAGTGCTTGACATTAGACAGCTGAATTCTTCAAACCGAGCTCGAGCAGAACCTCTCCCGTCCGTTTGGAAGCGCCGAGGTGTTTTGTGGCACACAGGAGGACCAGCATAGATGCTACACGTGACGGTTTAATGAAAGGCTGTCATTGACAGGAGCTCATAAGAGTCTTGTTTCTCCCTTTTTTATTTCCTTTTCGAGCTATAGCATTTCAACAGGGCTTCGCTGATGTCAGCCAGACTTTTGACAGGGTCTGGCTGCGTGCAGTACTGTACAAAGAGCAGCACGAAATGATAAAAGCAGCAGAGAAGCAGAGGAGGGGAAAAACGAGTGTAAATAACTTCTATTTAATTATCTGTGACTGACTTATGGGGTGTGTGGAATGGGAATAGAGGCCCCGGGCTGGGGCTCTGCTCCATCCCTCGCGTTTGCTCCAGAGGTAATAAAACCGAGGGGGAAAAAGTGGATTAAGACAGTTTCATGAGGTGTAGCAGACATGGCATTTAGAGGCGAACACTTAAAAAGAGCCTCACAGGCAACATTCCAGGCAGGACAGATTGTTGAAACAAGGATTTCCTTGAGCTGAAAGGTCCACAAACAATGTCTACACAGTGTACTTAATGCATTCACACTTCCTCATTTGTCTTTCTGCGGTTGCCTCTCCCTCTATCTTTGACATACACACACTAATCCTGTCACAGTTGAGTGTGCATGCAGTCAAACGTGAAGACCTGGCCAGTGCGCATAAACATAAACAGACAGGCTTTGCTGTGTATGATAACATCTTATAAGGCTGTGTTTTTATTTTTTTTTTTTTAAGTTCTTCCAGAGACTACCATCTATCTGGGCTTACAGTAAACCTTTATGTCACAGCAGTGGCTGACAGCCTTATCACAGTAGTTTAGGTGGGAGATTGTCTCTCTTGTCAGCTCATCACGTCTCACAAGCTAACGCTCTTATCCACTCTGCCTACCTGCCGTCTATCTGTCTGCATTATAATTACGTCAGGATAATAGACGCCCTCATTCCTCCCCCCAACCCTTATACTTTTGGCACTTTTATTTCCCAATCCAATGCGCCTCGCGAGGGTTCCGCCTTGTCGTACACTCTGCACCTGAAAACGCACTCCAACATGAGCACGGGGGCTGCGCGACGCCCACAGCGCCTCGGGGGGAAACAAAGCTGCCATTGTCCTCCACGCAAGGGAAGTTATCAACGTCGTGGAGGGAGGAAGGCAAAGAGGAGAGAGGCAGGAGAGAACAGGCCTGCGCTGTCAGACTGTTTCGGCACCAACCAGATCATCCGGCGTTGTCGTGTGAAATTTCAGATGACATTCAAACATGTTTTCTTTCATACTTGTTTTTTTTTTGTTGGTCAGGTGATAAGGGGATGGCGGGGTTTGTTTTGACAGCAGCACAATCAAGGTATTCACAGTCTGGACGTGTGACAAGTCTGGTGTAAGGAACAACAAGAGGCCAGACAAAAGAAATCTCTTTAAAGCAAATCCTTCATGCCTTTCAAAGACAGTGCTGCTTCCTTTAACCCTTGGCCAGAGTCTCAGCCATTTTGTCTTCATTGTCCAACCTTTGTCGAGGAGTGCGCCACTGGGACTATCCGCTCTTTCTCAATCTCGTTCTGCGGAGCTTCTCGGGTTTTGTCACGAAACCAAAACCACGACTGACTTTCTCATCAGGAGCAGGGCAAGGAAACAGAAGGTTTGCTCAGCCCTAAAGTGTTCAAACGCAGCGCCGGCCTACCCAAGAGCACACGTTGCTGGGGATTTGTGAAC
Organism: Poecilia latipinna; assembly: GCF_001443285.1. Classification (NCBI taxonomy): domain Eukaryota; kingdom Metazoa; phylum Chordata; class Actinopteri; order Cyprinodontiformes; family Poeciliidae; genus Poecilia; species Poecilia latipinna. The sequence goes on from NW_015113797.1 coordinate 80,864, forward strand.
TGGCAGACCCTGCCGCAGTTCCTGCCAAATGCAAAAAGACGATGAGTGGCGGGGCGGGCGGGGCCTGGCAGTAAACATCAGTCATCACAGGCCGTGGCGAAGGCGAGTCATGTAATCAGCCGCCTCTTTGATTTGACAAGGAGTGGCATCGCTCAGTTAAAGCTGATGAATGTGTAAGTAAATCAGCACCTCTCACACTTGCCACACCAAACAGTTATTGAAGCGGCCCGCCCATGCCAATAATCTTGCTCTGTTTGTGTGTGTGTGTGCGTGCGTGTGTGTGTGTGTGTGTGTGTGTGTGTGTGTGTGTGTGTGTGTGTGTGTGTACCAACTCCAGGCCATGGCAGGAGCAGGAAAGAAAAATAAAACTGCAACCCGGAGCAACCATAGAAAATATGGGTGCCGTCAAAAGCTACCGTCCTTTAAAGTATCCCGCTTCATTGGGTTGACCTAAATAAGTCTGAGCGGTGCCAGCATTTTTTATTGGTAAGAGTTTAAAGTCAGAGACTTATGCTATGAGTAAAGGCCTTCCAGATCCACACCTGGAAAGGGCAAAAAAAAAAAGGATTTTTTTCCCCAACTGGGTCCTTGCGGTGACAGAGCACCACGCTTGTATCTGGCAGTAATTCACAGGCTCAGACAAATACATGAAAGCAAAGCAGCGCCGTATATCACCCCACTTCCCGCCTCCAGAGTACAGAGCAAAGTCAGGCACGGCCTTTGTTACGCGGCCTCGCGTCCTCGTTTCGAGCTGTGCGTCAAGGGCTGCGGGCCAAGCTGACACTTATGAAATATTTTCCTTGCTGACCTTAGGTAGTGCCTCAGCTGGGGAGATTAATTCTCTGTCAGCAACAGAAGCAGAGGCGCGCGCACACACACACACACACACACACACAGAGCGACTGCAAGAAACAAAGCAGCGACATCTATTCTTAATAGTAATGATTACTGCTTCTGTAGATTTATTTGAGCTAAATTTGAGTGTGTGCCAGGAACAGTCGGGAGGGTTAGGATATACTGCAGGTAATGAGCCGAAGCCATACGGCTAACGCTGCAAACACCACAACTAAACAATGGGCTGGAGCTGCAGAGAACAAGGGCGAAAGTTTTACCCTTTGTATTTTATTTACAGATGGTACATTAGGAAGGGGAAATTTTGCAATTGAGCAACAATTGGGTGCAGAGAGGATAGTAAAATATCCGGTGGCAGTTTGTAGAATCGGTTTGGGAAAGGAGTGAAGACCGTCGATCGGGGCTGCCACATCTCTCTCAACGTTGGAAACCTGAAGATCTGACCATGTTTGGGCTTATAACGGCGCGTGCGTCACGAACTGATAAAGCAAACATCTGCAGTGAATTTCAGGAACTAGAACTAGATGCACCAGTTTGTACTTATTCTGGATTTTCTCTAACACAAGCATGATTGAAATTATGCTGACAAGTTCAAGTATACGCATACTGACATATGAATACTTTTGATTGATGTTCCTTGACAAGTTGCACCTCAGCTGCCTTTCCAAATAGATTTTTATTTTATTGCAGACTTGTTGTCCAAACGACATAAAGAGACACATGAACGAGATACATTTTAAATACCGAATAAAATCCCAGACAACTTGAAGCCCTGCATGTGTCCTCTTTAATCAACGTTACACTTGTTGGTTAAAATTTAACATCATGTACACCGAAGACACATTAAGCAGCTGAACTTGGACTAAAAACCAAGTCTTCAGCATACTTTAAGTGGCTTGCTAGTGTGTCTCCAACCAAACAGCCAGTTCTAGTCAAGTTTAAATGGTTAGAGAGGTCATTCTTATAAAAAAATAAACAATGCAGGAGAGAAAATACTTGGCATTGCATTCTGGTGCAGCCTTCTAAAGTAAGGGACCCTCAATTCCTTTGAAGATTCTTCTCATCACTGCAGTCAAATAGTTTAGTTTGTGGCTGGTGTGTAAAATGCGTTTTCCATAAGACGTTTTGGCTCGTTCTTGTGGATATCTGAAAATCTGAGCTGAGCTTGAAGGCGGCAGTTCTAGGGCTTGAAGCTCTGGTACCGTCTCATCACACGATGATGCGAAAGTTGATTTCCTGTGAACAGATTCCGATGTTCTTCCAGTTCCTGGCAGCCCTGAATGTCAGGGATACCTGAACCATTCTGATCACCTTAATCTATTATCCGTCATCTGATGACACGGGCGTGTCAGGTTTAATTTAGTACTACTAATTGTGCCAGGAGAAGCGATTAAAACTTTCAGCCAAAGTTTAATCAAAGGCTTGTCAATGGCTACTAGAACCACAGCATTTAGGTGCAACAAGGCTGAAGGACTTCTAAGAGGTGGTATTATGTTTTTTCCAGGCACATAGTGCCATTTTATAGCAAAATCAAGTAACTATTTTACCTTCAGTTGTTGTAAAAAATGCTGTATATATCAAATTTTAAAAAAATCTGACTTCTCAATTTAACGCCTTGAAATTGGGCCTCTGTCTCTTTAAGAAGCTCCTGCTCCTTTTCTGATAGTCCGCCTTCAGGAAGTCAATACAAAGTTCCTCCATTAAGCCTTTAACATGTTTTTTTTTTATTATCAGCGTTTCACTGAGAAGTAGCTCGTATAATGATTGTACATACTGCCAGTTTAAATGTACTGATAAGCTTGCGTATAAAAATTTAACTTTGTATATTAGAGAATATCCACAATAAATTCAAACTTGCACACAGTTTTTGTTTTACGTTGAGATTGTTGTAGCATCTTGACTATTCCTAGATCAACCTTTCTTCCTTTTGTTTTTGACCCATTCCTTTTGTTTTTGCTCTGCAGGCTGATCATCTCTCCGTCCAGCTCTGCCCTCTTATTTCCAGCCACAGATGATCTGGCCAAATTTAGTCTTTTGTGAAAGGTTATTTCGTTGCCATGACTGGGAGCAAGATGCTCTTGCAGTTCCTGCCAGAGTGTTGCTCTGTTGGTACGTCGTAAATTACTCCAGACAGTGTACAACAACAGGGTGTGTGTGACGGGGAGCGAGAACAGGAGGGTTGAGCTGAGCAGGCGAGGAAAAATGGGAGAGGAAGAAGAAGGGGTGAAAGATTAAGTGCAGTTTTCTTTTTGGTCCTCAGTGATGAATGGCTTTCTGAACGAGGCAGAAAATACATCATATCACCTCTAATGGGTACACATTTCTGCAGTCGTAACTCAGCGTTTAAAAATAGGGAGGGGAGGCTGATATACGACATCATATATTCCTCTCAGCGACACTTTTACGAGTCCCCCCTCTGCAGTATAAAGGCATTGATTGCTATTTCAAAGCTCGGCGTCAGAGCCGGTGAGTGTTGAGTACCTCCAGCTGCCGGTGACTTATGCGCGCCGGGGTGCTGAATATTGCTGATTTCTGTTGAGTAAATGCAGCAGATTATGAGGTTCCCACAACGAGGGAAACGACTGCTTTCATCCTTCTTAAACATGTTAATTACAAAGGACGAGAGGATCGTGTGGTGTTGTTTAGAGGGAACATGGAGTCCTAAAAAATGTTAAGGGTAGTTTAATAGTCTCACACAAACACCGAAAATAAAAAAAAGGATATTCTTAAAATGACACATTTCTCAAATGAGGCTTGCAAAAGAGAAGCGGAGAATACAGCTGCGAGTTCGGTCTTAAAAGTGTCTTGGTGACGGATGCAGACATCCACACACAGGCTCGAGCCAGCCACGGTGTGCGTGTGGCGTCGGCGGTAGCATCATGCTGTGGGGTTTTTTTTGACATTGGTGTTGGTACGTTGCGCAAACGGATTGTGGACTGCCTCTCAATTCTTCCAGCCCATCCCGAATAAACAACCAGACTGCTCAAACTTAGACAAATTTAGTTGTTTAGGACAATGATCCCAAAACTGGTTCAGGAATGGAGGCAGCAGGTTAACCCCGGATTAACGCTGCATGTGTCCGAGAGGCATGTGCAACAAAGCCGATGATTAAAACTTACAAGATTAATCTTTTTCCGTCCACTATTCTCACGTTTCTTCTGCCTTTACTATTACTTGAGCGAGAGAACACGACTTATTAGACTGCAGAATAACATCCACATTTTTGTGTGTACATGGAGATGCACCAATCCGATATTAATATTAATATCTGTATCAGATGTTGTGCTTGTTATTCAAATTTTGAGTATAGAGTGATCAAATATCCAACCAAAACTGTGCCAGAAGCCTCCTGATTACTCTATAAAAAACACGTGGTTGAGATGCAACTTGCCTAGGAGCATTTAAGTAGATAATAATGTGGGTGTATGTAAATATTTCAGACCGTATGTATAGTTTTGACCATCGGCATTTGGACAAAATTCACTATAAAACTCACAATTTTTGTTTAAAGTATTTGTATTTGATGTAGGACCATTATAACAATTTTGTCAGTATATATGATAATATTTTTATTATTGTGTAACATCATAATGTCTCCAACATGTACGTGACTCTGAATGTGTCACTTTAAGGTAGCGCTTAGCAACAGCTAGGTCTTTGGGTCGGCGATATGGACTTAACGTTTTATCACAATGTTTTGTGATAACGATAAAAGTGACGATAAGAACTATTTTATTGTTTCTATTTTTAGGTGACATCAATCATAGTCGAACAAACACAAATAGTGCTCTTGAAAAACATTACCCAGTAAGCGAAATTAGTCATGTTTTTCAATTCCTTCATATTTATTGATACCTTTATTGAACAAACAGTGGAGAACAATAGTGGAGATTACAGAAAGGACAGTTTTAGGGTTTTTCAAGCATTATTAATTGGAATTTATCGTGACAGCGATAAATCACGATAAATGATAAATGATACGATAAATGATAAATGATACGATAAATACCCAACCTTAGCCCGGTCTACAGAATAATCCATGCGATCGCAGCATTCTCAGACTAAACAATATATTCATTAAAACGAAAAAACATTTTCTTTGCTCTTCACAATCTAAATGTCTGCAACTTTGACATAGGAAATCACAACAGTTTTTCTCTCTGTATGTTTTTAACACTGATTCTGTTCAGATTGGGGTGGAGTGAGAAGCTGCTGATTGGACTTGTGGCAGATTTCAAGCTGTTTTTAGTGAGCCGTTCCCAGCAATAAATCTGCAGTGTTAGGCGAGCTTCCACATCTAAAAAAAAAAAAAAAAATCCATGGCCTGGGCATGGCTGCTACATTCACAAGGCCTGCTGAGAGGAGTACTTCTCCCAAGGAAGAAAGATTCATCGCCTTCTTCTTGCTTTGTCTTGAAATTGAAATCAAATTTTGTGAAAAGTTAAAAGTTGAAAATGACAGGGATGCTAATGTGAGCAGTAGCTACCACCGTCAGCATCTGATCCCTGGAGGAAACGAATCCCTGTTATTTAATCACAGATTCGTAAGTGGCAGTTTTGCCTTTGATGTTTCCAGAAAATGACCCAATTATAATAATCACAGAAATTAGCGAATTAAGAGGCACACAGCCTCAAATAACGACCTCTCTGATAAATTCGACAGCTGACAAAACAATAAAATCATATTTTTGGATCAGCTTTCTGGTTTCACGGTCGCCACTCGACGCTGCCGTTCCCCACCGGGGTCTGACTCTTTGTTCCAGTCATAAACATCCTGCTTGGCTTTAGCCTGACTGTGAACGGAAAACAAAAGAACAGTCATTTTATATGTTTTGTTTTCTATCTGTCTTCAGAAGGACGGAGAGCTTCTTGACTCTAGACAAGTTTTTTAACATAAAAGAACTAAACGTTTTGAACTTGTTCATAACTTCTGCATGGCTCAGAGTCTGCTATGGATACTTTTCCTCTATAATTACACCAATGAGAGTGCCTGGGGCGATAAATTATTTTTTATATTTGGAACTGACATTTGGAACTGACATTTTAACATTAAGCTAAGGGCATATGATATGTATAGTCAACAAACAGGCTAAATAACTTTAGAAAGCTCAGATTTCTTTAAAAATGTCTTTGCTAATATCCATATTGTCAGCATAAGCACACAGTTCTATGTACTAAGTAACTTGATTTCCACATACCAACTTTATCAGTATCTCTCATGCATATTTGTTCCACAGTACATCACGACAAATGTAATAAAACTATTTTAACCCCAACATTGATAAAGTATCTAATTATCACCATAGTGACAGATTGTTGTTTGTATTTGGGATTGTTACATTTTCCTCTGTTTTGGGTTGAGTTTCTTTGTGACTTTTAGCTTAAGCTCATATTAATCTGAGTTCTCAGCTTCTGGTTAGTTAGATCATTTGTGTTTCCATTCGGTTTAACCCGGTGCCCATTAGTCATTAAACTTTGTCAATATTCTGTTAATGTCGTAAAAACTCAATTTTGCAACTGTGGCGTTTCCATTGAAGAATGAGTGCAATTAAAATTGGATGCGAATAATTTTGCTCACGCTATAAGTCATCAGAAAACCTGCCGCACCGTCATCCTCCAGATACTTGTTTTCTTCTTTGTGGTTTGCACCAGCGGCAACATTGAACACGTTGATCGTGCAACAAGTGACGCACAAAATGTGTTTTTAAAAATGTCAGTTTTGCAAAGTAAAACAATTTCCATATGGCTTAAAAAAACCTGTTCCTAGCACCAGAGCTTTTAATCGAAAAACAATATGTTTTGTCATATGTTTACATTAAACAAATTAATTTTTGAAATGTCAAATTGCGCAATTATGTTACCAGCTACTGTTCCTCTGGCTTCCTGCTTAGCTTCTCCTCCAGCTTTGTTTTTTTTATACTCCCCTGGTTTCCATGTCACTTATCACTCCGCCTTACTACTTAAGCTCCCTGGGTTTATTGTTCATTAGCAGATTGAGTGGTTGTTCTTTATCTGATTCCGATGTCGTGTGTTTCCTTGTGAAAACATTTTGTTCTTCGTTTGTGCATCTGCCTTCCATTACGAAATCCCGTTTGAACAAATCTTTTGTCAAAATATGGTGGGAAAAAATTGGTATAACAGGAATTTGTTCTCGACTGAATGCGCGGAGATTGATCTTGGTGTTTGTAAAATCTCAGAGGAAGTCCAGTGGTTTCGGTAATTGGCCTTCAGTGGAGTTCGTGCCACTGCAAGTGCTGGGCTGTTTAGACTACCCATGTGGTTCACGATGTTAAGCTTTGCTAATACTGATATGTTACAATCTTCTAGCGCAGCTGAAGGGTAATAAACCATTTAACAGGCTGTGTCTACAAAGCCACATGAGTCATGTTCCTCCCGTCTTTGCTGTGAACTCACTCCACTCCGTATCCGTTAATCCCAGGCAGGCTGGCCACCGATCCTGATGCATGAAGCTCTCTCAGTGTTGTTTTTTCAGCTTAAAGTGTTGAATTAAGTAACCATTGTAAGATAACCCCTTATTAAGATCAAATATTTTCTTAAGGTATTTAATCTGACTCAAATGCACCAATAATATGCCATGTAATTAGAATTATTAGACTGCCTTATTCATCAATCACTGGGGTCTTAACGTTGGACTACTTGCCTCCTTTGTTTCATCTTACCAATTTTTACCATTTGTGAAACGATAATAATCCCAAATGCTGGTAAAGCACATGGTATTAACGTTAGGTTTTGAAATCTACAGTGCGTTTTTTTTTTTGGTTTTTCAACACGCCCTCAGTTGGAGGTGCTGACTCCGTGGGTAATTTGGGGTTGGGAGCACCCACGTGTGCCGCGCAATCTGCACTTCTCATTGATTTTTTAACAACCACAGCAACAACATCGACACTCATCAACGAGTGTCGATGTCACTGGATAGGACATCAGCTGCTAGCTGCTACCGCTAATGTTGCGCACCTTCATGCTCACGTAAGATTCCTATCAAATATAGATTCAATTTAAAAACCATCTTTGTAAGCTTGAAATAAGACAAAACTAACTTACAAGTAACTTTTCAGCAAAAAATATGAACTTGTCAACCATTCTTAATAATCGATAAAGTACTTTATAAATAAGTACTTTACCACTTAGACATTTTTCCCATGTTATATGCAAAATAATCTACCAATTGAACAAGTACTTTTTTTGTTAATATTAAGGAATTATTAATTGAAAACAAGCTCATATTTCTTGCTGAAAAGTTACTTGTAAGTTTTGTCTTGTTTCAAGTGTCCAGACATATCTGCACAAGAAACTAGACCAAAAATGCTTTCATATTCTTTGTGTGATTGTGTCATGTGATAACCAGTCCAGCAACGGGCCTGTCAATACGGAGCTCCCCTCTCCAAGCAGCCGAGGCTCAGCTTCATAGTGAACCCAACTCAGGACATAACACACACTTCTGGATTCCGTGTAATCACCTTCTCCTTTGCTTAATACCTGGAGAACAGCCACTTTCTGGAAACCCCGGCCTTGAAATGATATTACAGAAGCAATTTTGAAGCAATTTTACAGTAAGCCTCCAGTTTGAGAAATTTAATTATTGTTAAATTTTGTTCAGCGAGAATAGAAAACACCAGAGTGTTTGAGGTAACAAAATGTAGCACAGGTAGAGCTGAAAGACTTAATTTATCTTTTATAAAAGTTCAACTTTAAGAACCATTTATTATACACAAAACAAACAACACATTCAAAACTGGTTCACCTTTCGGATCTAAAAATGCAGTCAGAGTTGCTAAAAGTATATTCTTCTGAGAAACAATCTTGGTTTCTCAACCTCGTTGGGAATGAACGCGACATCGTCCTACTTCAAAGTGCAGACGACTCTTTCCCCCGACCTCAGTCATCGTATCCGACACAGGTCGGCTTGTTCGAACCCGCTGAGACAAGCCGGGATAATTGCTGTGCAAAATCCTAAAGCCTTTTACAAAAAGAAAACGCTTCCCAGTCAATCCGACACTAACACGTCCTCATCAACGAGTGCTGCACAAACAACTCTAAGACCCAGCTTAAACTACTGGGAATTCAGGCTCCCAAGTTGATGAGACCAGCACTGTTTTAGAGTCTTTGGCTGACTGAGGGTTTAGTTATCTCTTGTAAAAACATATATATATTCTATTTTGTTTTTGAGTCTACTTTACTATGACAAAATAAATAGTCCACCAGAAAAAATCTCTGAAACAACAGAGGTGACAGAGAAAAAAACTATTTTAAAAGACCAAGATAAAGTTCTCCTAGTGTCTTGATCTGTGTCTTCAAAAGAATATAGCAGTCATGCAGGAATAAAGTTTTGTTTTACCAAGATGGTTCCTGGATAGATTTTTCCTGAAACCCTAAAACACATTAAAAGGAACCATTGAAAGACAACGATTGTCTTTGTTAGGTAATGCTGGTATTTTCCTTTTTGTACAAAAATCCTTTCTCAATATTAATTTTCTAAGGACAACACAACATCAAACTCTTATTTTTTGTCCTCAGCTTCTCAGGATAGACTTACAAGTTTTGTTTTTTTTGGCTGACTCTTTGTCTTGTTGCTGCTACAACCTAAAAGTTCTGTCATGTCTTTGTAACTTTAAACTATTTTTTCGCACACACACACACCAAATTTCATCGGGTTTTAGCTACCAAAACATCCTTGTGTTGTACCATTTGTTAAGTTTTCAGCTGATGGGGTTTGCCTTCACACTGCACAATAAAAACCCTTTGAGAAACCTGTTGCTCTCCTCGCCCGTGGTGGCACTGCACCACTAAAGGAAACGACACAAAAACCTCTGAAGAAGACAGAGCACAATGTCCTTCTTCACAAAATGCAAACAAAGATGAAGTGGCGTCAGATTTTAGTGGTTGTGTGATTCCTCTTTTGTCTTTGGTGAAAGACTCCCCACGAGCACAAGACAAACAGGTTTGTTTTGGTTGTATTTACCCAGAATGCCCTGCGCTGTAGTCAGCTTCCCTGATTTTGGAGCGATCTCCAGTCACTTGGCATCCATTATGCATTTGAACCGCACCCGAGTTCCCCTTCAACCAAACCGAGACGCAGGTTTTTAGGAGGACTACAGTTGGTGTTTTTGGTTCACTCCTACCCAAACAAACCAGACGGAGCAGAGTTAGACTAAAGCGGATGGGGTGTGAATGCACCCTAAGTACTGCCCACTGCAGAGTGGGACACCACAACAGAGATACTCTGATCCAGTCATCTAACCATCACAGTCTGGCTCTTGTTGGATTGTCCAAATCTTGCCAATTGGTCCCACTGGAAACATCAGCTTTGTGCTGGAAAAACACATATCACTTGCTGGCTGCTTTGTCTATTCCACCCACTCATTAACTTTACCAGTGAGTAGCCATAATGTTATGCCTGCTTGGTGCAGAATCATGCCTAAAACCTCTTAACTTTTGCCTCTAATCTCATCTCTGCAAGAGCATGTTTTCTCTCATCGGGGAACTAAGCAGCTCTTTGATTTTCTGTGTTAAGTCTCCGATGTGTCAGAGTCATCCCTCCCTGTTTGTTTGGGAAGAACATGTTTTTTTTTTTTTTTACTAACAGAAGAGCAGTTCTAGAAGTATCTGTCCAGATGTTTGACTCCCTCTGCATTAGACCCAATAAAGCCGATGCTCTACATTGTATCCTACATGCTTCATATGATAAGGAATAAAAACTCTTTATCGTCTTCGTTCTTCCTGCTTCCTCCTCTCAGACAGATCGGAGTCATTACCTGGGCCAACCTGCAGAACTAATAGGAGTAAATCATCTGGTTAATTCCCCGCAATTATTTACCCGCCACCTCAGTCTTTTTTCTTTTCTGTTTTTTTTATTTTTTTAACCAGGATCGTTTCAAGGCGCCGCTTTCCTCTGATGTGGCAGCCAGCTCGGCCTGTCGGGTGAGTTGACATGACACTCACAGCAATAAATTACTGCAGCTCATGATCAGTGATTATGTAGGTATGCAGGAAGACATCTTTGTTGTTGGGGGTTTTTTATGAGGAAAAATTGACTTGTAGCAGGTAAATTACGGGGGTCAGTTCCCACGTTGTCACGACTGTCGACGACTGTTTGTGGCCGCGTGACAGCTTTAACAATAGCAGCTCTCCTATCTCTGGTGTCAGTGGAGGCAGTTTATTATCGTCGTAAACATGTCGCTACATCTTTTGTGTAGACACGTACTAATCATTTGGTGCGATGCGACAAAACTGCTGACGACTTGGAAGGAGATCTGTTTGACAGATGTTGCTCCGCTGTAGCGCATTTGAATCTTGAAATGAATGCGAGGACCTGGTGAAAGTTTTGCCAGTTTCTCATACTCTGTGGGGACGATTGGAGGACATTTAATTGACTTTGCCATACTGGCATTTTCTAACAAATGGAAGAGTAATATTGTAAACAAATTTGTCAGCAGCAGCCACTAATAGACGAACGATTAGATTATAGAAAAGTACTTTTAAATCACCTGTTGTCAAAGCAGGTGTGAAATGTTCACCCGGATGTGTGGCAGGACGATACGGAGCGTTCCCTAGTAGAACCAGGGAAGGCCCAAACTACAAGACCCAAAATGCAGAAGGAGCAAAACGGGATCGAAAGATGAACACAGTAATGTTTTGCATGGAGCTCGGATTCAGACATTAACGACGATTTCTGTTAAAGCTGTTCGAGACTAGAGCTGAAAATGTATCAATATTTATAATTACAGATTAGTTTTTGTTTTAAAAATCCGAAACACAACTAAACCGGTGGTGTGACCTTTCATGTCTTACACACACTGTTTTTTAGGGACGTTGGCGACACCTTAAACTGGCGCAAGTTACTCCACAGGTTGTTGCTAGGCAACGAAAGAAAGAGAGCGCTAGTTATGGTTATGGTTGTGATGGTGTGTTTACACCAAACACATTAACGCAGGCCAAAAACGCATCTGATGCTTCAAGTTCAACGCGTGTGCCCGTTGAAAGGTCGTGGTGCGTTCACACCAAACGCGTTTTGAGCGTCAGGCGCTTCTGGTTTACAGTTAAAGTCTATTTGGAGGTGCGTCAAAATCGCTGTAGCTGTTGCTTGCCATGGCCAGCCTAATTGTTGGCGCTCCAATAGAATAGAATTGTGTGCCTCACTTTTCGGAGTTTTATCAATAAAACCATTTGAAAACTCAGTCTCCACATGTCTACGCTTCATAATTAAGTACTGCTTTATAAGAAGCATAAACGTGAAAATGTTATTGAATTATTTTTTTGCCAAACATTGTAAATAAGCATGCGTCTCGTCTTCAAAACACACATACAAAAAATAAAACAAAACAAAAAAATCAGAGGCCTTATCGTGTGCAATCTGTGGCAGTGTGTTGGAGCGTCCTTCGTTCCTTTGTGCGATCTGCCACAGCTTGTGTCGGCCGGCAGATCGTATCAAGCAAATGTGGCGGCTTGCTGTGCTTTACATGCTGCGAGACAAAATAGGACGAGGAGCGTTTGGCGATAAAACTGTGAGGGATTAGACGTGGTTTTGGCGGGCCATGGCGGCTTGCTATCAGAACGGATTTTGTAGAAGAAAAGGAATGACAAGAATGGGAGGATGATGGACGAAACGGCCTGAAGGAAGGGGTTGGGGCGCTTAAGATGGCAGAAGAGCGGAGTAGTCGGGGCGGGTTCGGAGGGGTTGTCATGCTTGGTAGATGTTGCCTCCTAATTTCTTGCCTTCTTCCTCTGCTTCCATGCTCTGCTCTTCGCCTCCTCCTCCTGCCAAATGAGCAGAGTGTCACTCTCATCCTGAACTTGCTAAGGAAACAGAGTGGAATGATTGGAGCTGTCAGTCACATTAATGTGCTGTTTGCCACAGGAGGAGCAGAGAGAAATGTGATATTTAAAGTTGTGACGTTGTCGGAGGCAATAGTTAGGCCACGTTTATCTCCTCTCTGACTTGGAAAGCAATACTTTAGAGGCAAAAGCAAAACAGATGCCAAAACTTCCATGTGAAGCAGATGAAGATTCACTTTAACGCGTTTATTTAACGTGAATATTTGAGGAAATATAGGTCACTGAATCAGAATGTGTTTGTGATAACTACGGTAGCAGATGTGTTCATGTCCACCGAACCTGAGAACAGGTTGCAGGATCGGTTCAGCTGGACTGACACAATACGTTCAAGCACTTTTTCTTTCATTATAGTCAGAATTTATGAGCTGCTGTCCCACTAACATGAAAAACATGAAAACAACAATAAAAACAAACGACAGGGTGAGGAACTAAACTAGAAATGCATATGGTGAACTGGTGTGAGATTAAAGCAAAAGTATAAAGTTTTATTGTCTTTTTAATTAGAGTTAATTACCTACAGAAAAAAAAAAAGATGATTTAAAAACCAGAAAACTAAACATGAGACGCCCAATTGCTGAGAGTTTAATGCAAACGGCTTTTGAGAGTTGAACTGAAAACACAACATTGTTCTTTCCTGTTAAAGAAACATGTCGGTGTTTTTTTTTTTTTAAAGTGAGGCTATATTTTAAGTTTATAGGCAACAAAGTTTATATCTGCTGTAGCAAAATCTTTGTTGATCATAAATCCAGACTCGTTGAGCCCGGAGTGTGAAGCTAACATCCTGAGAGGAGCTAAGAACGAGACGCACCACCAGGTGGAAACAAGGCTGAAAATGTTATGTTAGTTTATGCAAACTCTATTTCATGACTCTAAATCTGTCGCTGGCTTGCACTGGGGGGTTATTTCAGACAGAACCTGATGATAATTGATACAAGAAATAAAAGTAGGAGATGGTGTACCTGTAATGATCAACCCCTGAAGAACATGTATTGAAAGTGGAACATATAAATTGCTTCCAGTTCCAAAATAAAAGTCGGAAAACATAAAAATCAGTCTGCTTTTACATTTTATTTTATTTTTATTTTGTATTGGACAGCTACTCTAACCACAAATGGTTTATATGTTCTGTTCCAGTTTGGGTTCCACACAGGAATATCATCGGTGGCACAACATGTCTTGCTTCCATTTCCTGGGTAAATACTAATTAACTTCTGTGTCAATAACTCCCAGCTGTAAACATGACAACAGTTTAAAGTTCACATGGCGTCCAAATGAACCACTAGGACTTTCTTTGGGATCTGAGTTATTTTTACGTAGTAAAAAACACACTTCAACCTTTAGTTTTCCAGGACTAGAATTTAGCTTTGGCCTCCCAGACTAACTTGTTTAAATTTTTACTGAATAAAGACACCAAGGAAGTTACAGTGTCTTCTGCGGGTAAGATATTTACTGCCCAAAACCTTTTAAACACAAGCTAACTTTAAGAAAGCTGGAGGTAATAAACCTACAAAGTGTTGTTTAGAACAGATAACAGTTCAATTTGGGCCTCGATTTTTTTCCCCTGCCTGTTACGTTTTGTGACTGTTCATTATTTAGTCACATGACCATCAAGAGACCAGCTAAGGTCCTCCTGAGTGGTAGCTAGACCGGCAGAGGGGCTAATCCCTGGTCTACACGGTAAAATTTTTAAATTGTCAGCTGATTTTCAAAACCTGAGAGACCCCACACATAGAAATTACTTTTTTTCTTTTTAGATATAACAAATTTGGTCGTGCAGTGTGTGGTGTCGAGTAACACACTGATTTCATTCACCAACATTTAGATGTCAGACGAGAAATCTCGTAAATTCTCCCGAGTCCAAACGTAAATTCAGAGTAAACAAACATGGCTGACTAGGAAGGAGTTTGTGGACTGTATTACGCAAAGGAAAGACAACACAAAGGTGTCTACAACGATCACTGGACTTTCTGGTGACATCTTGTCTCCTGTGTTGTTTGGATTCTCTGTTTTTCTGTCATCTCGCTCTCTGATTGGCTACACGTCACAGCGTTTAGCCAGCATTCTCTTTTCCTCAGGAAATGCCACAAACGCTGTGACATCAGGTGAAGACAACCTGACATGTTGAACAGCGGACCAACGTCCTTCTAAGGACACCAGGTCACGGCAGGAACACCTCTTAAGATTATCTTTGTAGCCATCCCTAATCAGGGCGTCCTTAAGATTGTCAGAAGGAGGAAATCAAAAATAGGCATAAAATCTTGCAGAATGAACTCGGCATAAGTTACAAAAACCTACAGTGGAGTACAAGTAGAGCCTAGACCGATATCTTCTGAATGGAAGATATCAGACTTTGCTTTCTGTAGCATTGATGTTACATTCAACATGTGTTGTGCTTAACAATGAGTTCAACCAGCAAAATGTTGACTTTAAGCGTCTTCTTTTAAGATGAAACAGCATTAAGGATAAACTGAGGAACTTTGTGGGGGAACGTCAGAACATATTCCTCAGGTTTCTGCCTTTCAAAGGACCAGATGAAGCTGTTCACCTGCTTGGAGCTACGCCAGCACCTGCCAGAAACCAAGACAGATAGACAAGGAAGGGGGGGGAGGAAGAGATGATGCATGTGAAGGTTATTGGCTTTAAGAAAGTGTAATTAATGTTTCACAAGCTCTGCCTCTTTTTCCCTCCGGGCGAAACCTCTCGTCTTCGTTTCTGTTAGAAATTAAATGATACTTCTGTTGTCTTTCGTCGCTCCCTGCCCTTCTGTCATCCCGCCCGTCTTTCCGCAAACTTTTAAGGGATTAAACTCGAGCGGGCTGGCTGGTAGTTATGTCTGCGGGTTGGACTCCTTGGGTTTCATCCGAGGCCTGCTCGTCTCCCAGAGGCGACACGAAGATGTCAGCGTCTGTCAGCTTCTGTCTGTCATCGGAGGCCTGTCAGCGCTCTGCCTCGGCTCTCGTCGCTTGGAGTTTCCTGCAGGCCTCTGATCTGAGACACCAAACTAGCCTCTCAAAACCCTTCACTCCACTTCCCTCACCCCTCCTTCACAGCCGGTACCTTATGGGACACACGCAACAAGCGCAAGGTCAAGGTGTCCGTCATGTTTCACTGTGCCGGATCTGAACGCAAGTGGCATCGGCGTTTTTTGCCGGCGCATGAAAGCCGGGGCGTGTCACCTTGCCTGTGTGTGCGTGTGTTGCGAATGCGAGGCAGGGTGTTTTTGAGTGACAGCGTGAGTGAGGTGCAGCCAGGCGGCGGCTCTTTGTAAGAGTGCACCTACCTTCTCTTCTCGCAAGTCCCTCCCGGCAACAAACTGTCACGGCTGACAGCCCTCACAAAAGAAGGAGCGAGAAGGGAGGCAGGAGGTATGGGGGGATTAAAAAAAAAAAGTTTAAGAGATGAAATTAAAGCAAAGAAGGGAACCTGACAGCACCTTGAGAAGAGGCATTGTCTGTGAGGGGAAATATATCTGTGCGAACAGGCTTTGATCAGTGGAGGATGAGAGTAGGGGAAGAGCTCGCAGAGCCGGATCCTAAAGCCCACTGAAAAAAGGCGAAGAGAGGAAAAGAGAGAGAGCGAGAAGACAGGAACGAGTCTCACAATTACTTTCCACTCAGGGCCAGACTATAAGCAGTTCGCTCACGAAGAGCGGCTTGAGTTTCTCTTGGTGGCGGTGTTAGGCTTACTGGTGCAGGTTTTCTTTCTTCTTGTCACCTGACACAGTGGAAAATTGGTTAAGACAAAAATGTCTGGTGACTGGAGAAGGATGACTGGACACTAAAAGGGCAGGTTATAAAAAATAATAATAAAAAATCAGGTGTTTTTCCGAAAAGGGAACACACTACACCTTATTGCTACCAGTTTCGGATGACATTGATGCTCTTCAGTGTGGATGTAGTTCATTCAGGATATGATATATCAGCCTGACCATCGCATTAAATGCTCGGTTTTAGTTTTGTTTCACAGCTCTGTCTGGGCTTTCTTCAATTGACTTGGATTCCCTCTGGTAGAATTTCATCTGGGCCAACCAGTGAACAGAAGGATAAGTTGTGAATGACGACGTTGTGTGTCTGTGCTGTTTTACAGTTATAGTCTGGTTGTAGTTTTAGCAATGGCAGTGGAGGAAGTGAACAAAGTCGTTCAGTCTGTGTTGGCCACACTTCCAAATATTGAATTAGCATTAACAGACGCCTCGTTCAGGTGAGAGCTTCTCTCTGCACAGTGGAGAATGATTGTTTACAGCACAGCAAATTTCTGGTAAGCTTCATAACATCAAACTGGTGCGTTACATAGGTTGAAGCCAGACATTAGGGATTGGGTAATATTTAAAACCTAAACAGAGACCAGAAGCAATTGTTTCTCAGCAGCCAAGAGTCCAGACCCTCTGTATGAAACAAAGCATACAACAGGGGCCGGGTTTTTTCCAGGCTACAGTGAGTTAAACTTTAGAACAGGGGTCCCCAAACTTTTCCTGTGAGGGCCACATAACTTTTCCTTTCTCTTGTGGGGGGCCGGAGTCAGTTTGTAACAG
>NW_015113797.1:101164-129012 GCF_001443285.1 Poecilia latipinna
TGTTCTGCAGTTTTCTGTTGTCATTTTATGTGTTGTTTTCTATTGGATTAAACCAGGGGTCCCCATACTTTTTCCTGTGAGGGCCACATAACTTTTCCTTTCTCTTGTGGGGGGCCGGAGTCAGTTTGTAACAGAAAAAGTGTGACATTTGCAGGAGTGCCTAAATGTAAAAATATATAGTTTTCTAAAAAGTACAATCAAATAACATTCTCTGGGTTCTTCACAGAAAAAAATCCAGTAAGGATTATAGTCTGTATTTTCCGAACTATGAGCCACAACCCCAAAGTTTATTTATTTTATTTTTTTAATAAACCAGTAAACATACACATATAAGCCGCAGATATCTCTGCCGCTCCAGGTTTTCCACAACTATGCAGCAGCAGCAGAGGGGGGCGGACACCCAAAAATTGAGTCATAACAGGTCAATTGAATATCACATTTATTACGGTTGAAAAAGAAAGAAAAAGTTGCCAAGTTTAGATTTAACTGAACTGATTACGGTAGTTTCCGAACGGTAACTGTAAAAGTGTTGATCCTTCGTGTCTGCTACTAGCATGTGCTAAATCAGTGGTCCCCAACCTTTTTATTACCACGGACCGGTCAAGACTTGGAAATTTTGTTGCGGTCCGGGGCTGGAGTACGGAGCGGGGAGAGAACAGTCAGATCAGGCTTCTGCATATTGGTGTTGCCACTAAATCCTGAATATGCCCTATTTGGGTTGTCTTGGCTCTTTTATCGCAGCCTGTGGGGTTTTCCCTGACTGGGAACGAGAATACAACCTGCTGAATGTGACAGGTAGCCAATCAGAAAGCGTGGTGACGTAAGAACAGAGGGGAATCCCAAACAGCTGACATATCGCGCAACTGAGAGTCTGGTGGATATCAGAGATGATATGTGGAAATGTTTATTATTATATGTAAAGGTCATTATTATGTTTATTCAGTTAAAAATGTTAACTATGAAAAAACACGAATCGGTTCGTGTTGCTCCTGCCTTGGACACACGAACCGATCGAACCTGTTGTACTTTTATCAGCTCTGTGGTCACAGAGGTTTGGAGAATCGGCCGACAATCCTTAAATCTTGCCGTCTAAACCAGACTTAAGACTCACAGCTCTACTCATCTCCTCTCGACCACTGCCCAAACGCTCTGACTCTGGTCGCTATGGTAACGTTTATATATCCCTTCAAAATAACAGAAGCGCCACAAAAACGAACATTTTACTTTCGTGAAAATTTTAACTCACGATAATGACTAATGGGAGCCCTGAGCTTGTTTCTCTGCAACGAGACATCAGGGAGTGATGAGAGACAATGACACCCGAGCTGTGTTGCTTGAGCACAGCGTGCTCGGTCTCTATGTGGTAATCTTGGTCGCCGCATGTTACGCAGAGCGGCTTGTAACGTTTGACTCACCGACCGGTCCGGGATAAATCCATTCTCCTGTCTCTTCTCTAGGACTTTTCCTCTTTGCAAAGAAACTTTCCAAAGACCTCTTATCTGTTTCTTACTCATGTTGCTACTTGTGGGCTCAATGTTGGCGCGTAAGTAACCGAGACTTCCAATGATTCACTTCCTGCTAAAGAGCCCCCAGGTGGTTGAAGAAAAATTCACATATAAACGGCTTATAGTCCGGAAAATACGGTAAATGAAAAAAATAAAAATATCTGAATGCTTTCTGGTATTATTCAGGGGGCCGGACCAAATGTGGAGGCGGGCCAGATCCGGCCCGCGGGCCGTAGTTTGGGGACCCCTGCTTTAGAAGATAATAGGATAACAGCCAAGTTTCTCTGTTTTATTCCTCTCTAAAGCCTAAATTTACCTGCCACTGTAAATACTGAATTAGCAAATTTTGAGAATATCACAGTTATCATAAGGGCCTACTTTGTGTCAGTGTAAAAAACGCAAATCATATTAGCTGCCCTAAATATGCTAATTGCAAATATAAGAAAAACTAAAATGTCAGCCCTGTAGCTTTTTATCTGCCTTTGCAAAATTCTGCTTATCTGTAGAGCTGCGTAATGACTGCTGTTAATCACAACAGAAAGGTTTAGGTTCACATGAGAAAAGTAATGTACATTTCTGTAACACCATCAGTATTGTTGAGTAAATTATACCCCAAAACTACTACTCATTAAAATAAATAAAAAATAAAATAAAGGATAACAAGTTGAAGTTATATTTATACAATGGCTCATAAAATGGGAAAAAAGTAACATGAAGGGACCCAATCAAAAGGTTGTAATATTTAATCATTAATGAAATATTCCTTAAAATATTAGAACTGGGGACTTGTCCTTCAGTTTCTGAGACATGTTAAACTTGCCTCCATCCATCACTAAAACTTGAGAGAGAAATAAACAAAAATTAAATATGGCAAGACTGAGCGTTGTAACCCATGTTCTACCATGCAAATACTGATGTTGATTAAAATTCACCCAAAAAATATTTTACTGCCAAACACTGACTTGGGTGGAAATTACCCAAACATGTACCTGTTGAAAAAAAGTGCAGTGGGAGCAGAAAAACATATAACTAATTAGTTGAGAGAGCAGCCTGAAGCCACACAAAACAAGCTACTCAGACAGCAGCAAAACAGCGGTGGGTGGTGGGCGCTCTCTCAAATATTAAGCTGAATTCAGCTATTTTGAATATGTTTTAAAGGGGGAAAAAAACAATCTCTTGTGATACAGTGCAAATGTGTTTTTTATAGCTCGTAAACAGAAACTGTAATCAGCTGAATATCAGCATCAGCCTGGTCACAACTTCAACTTCTCTATATCTGTGCTATCTATCTGTGCTTCTCTATAAAAATTCTCTATAAAAATTACACACCTTAAGTAATCCATGTTTTCCCAGGAACAAAACAAGTGTTGAGGTGCAGCAGAGGAGGAGAAGGAGGAGAGGCGAGGTAAAAGAGGAAGTGTCAGGAGAGAGACCTTTGAAACACATGAAGGAGAACACAGAGAATGAGGAGCTGGAGGCAGGAAAAGGGGGAGATGGGGCAGGAGGTGGGGGGGACTGCAGGAGATTATCACTTTGATTTTGTGATTCTGTGTGGTGGGGGGTGCTGCAGCCCTGCGTATATGAGAGGGAAGGGTGAGGAGTGGTGATGAAGGACCGCTCCAGTGGCCCTCAATGCTGCGGGAACACTTTGATAGACAAAGCAGCGTGCTGAAGGGGAACCTCCTGCTGGCAGGATCTGAGCAGGCTGTTTACAGAAGATCTTGTCAGATCCAAAGCCCTGCTTGCCCTGCTGTATGGAAAACACTTGGCCTTTGATGTCTCTCTCACTTTTTAAATTTCTTTCTTATTCTTGTTTTCTCCCCGTTTCTCTGTGCTGCTGCCGCTCCCTCCTCTCTCATTGGTGGTTGACACATATCAGGCTCTGCTTTGCATTATTTAGTTTGAGCCTGAGGAGACATAATGTATTCTGCTACAAGATTTGGGATACAAGTCCACAACATTCATTTTACAGATGCCAACTGAAAGGCAGTGTGTGTGTGAGTGAGTGTGTGTAAGGCTGTATAAATGCATGTGTATGTGTTGTAAAAAAAAAGTAAAACATTGGATGATGTTCACACTGCAGCTTGAAGTCACCCAAATCAGATTACTTTTTGTCCTTACGCGACCTGTATCTGAACTTTTCATGACAGTGTGAGCAACACAAACGAGACCCAGGCCTCCTGGATATGTGCTCAGAATCCGATACATATCTGATCTTTTCACATGAGTTGTGTCGGTACAGCCAGGTCACATGTACGTCATTGATACTCGACAAAAGTCATTATTTGAGAGTGAGAAGAAAAAGGACAACCGTGGCGGACTATAATGAGGATTAAGTTCTTAATGTGCTGGCTCCGGTTGGACAACAACTATAAAATCAGAAGTTTTGCTCCAACATTAGCGTCCATGTTTACTTCCGCCAGCACTGAGCACACTCGCTACATGTGACGTTTCTGCGTCCTCTACTGTGCATGCGGGAAACTACTGGGTTGTTTGTGAACAACCGTGCAAAAAAAAATCTGATGATTTCACAAAAAAATGGGATTGAGCATCAAATGTGAACATAAGCCTTAATGTTGAGTCCATGCCTTTTGGTCCCTGGGAAATGCAAATCCTCGCAAACATAGAACTAGAATAAATCTGACCCTTGCCAGATTGGCTGAATATAAAAGAGACCTTAAGTGTTGAAATTGCATAAAATCTGTATTTATTCTTGTTTCTCAGACTTGTAAAATAATCTTCATTGATGTCACCATAACTACAGTTTCCCAGTTCATCGCCCGTCGCTGCAGGTGGATGATTCTGATTCTTGTGTTGTGACCTCTTGGTACGTCGTCACATTGGGTCCTCCTTCTCTTCGGCACTATAAGAACTTTCTCTTTCTCCTAATTTCTGACTTCAATATGCCGAGAACCAATCATATACAGAGAAACTGACAAATTGAAAATGTCAGCTCACATGAAAGAATGACACCCAGTTAACTATATATTTCATACATGTAGTCTGTTGAGAGAGAAAGGTACTCTCTACATGCATGTGATAAATTTATCAGGGCCAAGGTAATATTTCTCTGACACCAGTTATGCTAGTTCCTAATAATCACTGTTTACTGTTTGACCAAATATCAGCCAAAGGCATAAACATTCATTCAAAGCTAATGTTTTAAAATTTATAACTACTGCAGTCACTCAGACAAGAGGAGGACCAGCAGCTTGTAAAAAACCTACTGTCTCTTTTACTACTACACAATATCACTAGTAAGGTAAAAGTAAAGCTGGATTAGTTTTGCTATTCCAGCCTTTGGTGAAACATGAAATAATTCAGCCCTGGGTTTATTTAACACACTAAATTATGAGTTTAGCTTTATATCCTTGGGGTTCCATCACAAAAGACGAATAACCACGAACACGTACATCTTGCGAGTAGCTAAATTAGAGCAGTCAGTTAATCTGGTGTAAATGTTTTTGGATGATTGGAAGTTAAACTCTCCTGAGAGTAAATTGGAGTTAAATTCCAAGAATAGGTGAATCTGCAAATACTGAATAAGTTCACTGTTTAGTCAAAGAGTGAATGTTGGATAGCTAGCAGTAGCTTGTGCTAACTACATGGAGTACAAACAAGTTCTCTGGTGTGAACTAAAGTCATCAACACAAACCTCTGATAGCTACTTTATTAAGCAGCATATTTTTGTTGTTGTTGTTTCATTCCATGGAAGAGACTGAATGAAGTCTGATCAGCTTAAGTAGATTCTTCTGTGACAAACCAAACTTGGTCGCACAGTTTTACTGCTGACATCACAAATGTCATCTTTGTATTTTATTTATTTTTGTTTTCCCATTAGTTCATTGTACGCATCACGTGGCTTAGCTAATTTGAAAAATAAAGGGTGTGTGCTCCTACAAAACAAAAGGGGAACAACACAAAGCCAAAATATGTTTCACGTTTAGCGAGTCTGCTGATGTTTACTTGTAGTTTGGATTAAACTGCCAAGAAGATCTGGAACGCTGCATCTGAAATGTAATAAATATCTTCCAGTCTTTCAAGATTAAAAAAAAGAGTTATGGACAAAAAAAGAGGGAGCCAAATATAAATAATACCTTTGCAAACTAATGGTGCACATGTTATTAAAACAACAGATCTTTCTGTTTTACGATTGATTTATACTGCCTTTGATTTCCCTTTAATCCATTGACATTATCTGCACTGGATTTATGGACCATTAGCCGCATGAGAAGCAGGAATGTAAATGAGGTGTAATAAATCAAGTCAGATGGAGCATTTGGAGCGTAACAAGTTACTTGCATTTATGTGAATGCCTCTGTAGCTGCATTCGGATAATCAGGTCCTGCTGCCTTATTTGCCTTTGTCTTTGCATCAAACTGTAAAAGAAAATGTTGATTAGTGCCTAAAAAAAAAGGACAAAACTTACTCTAGTTGAAATCTTGGTAGTAAAATTTCTGCAACTGACACTTCCTGTTTGTTCCCAGGTCTGTTGTTTTGCATATATCTCAACATCACGCAGCTTTTTTTCTTTCCTTGGAAAAAAACTTGTGGTTTCAGCTTTGTATGCAAATATTTCCCATTAAAAGGCAACTCTTCTATCCGAATGTCTCATTTTTTGCTGCCGCATTGGGAAATGAAAGAATGTTTTTTTGTGTGGGATTGTCTGGAAAATGTGCAAAGAATCAGTTTCTGGACTTTCTCCTCGGCTGCTCATTTCACACTTGGACTTCGCAGCGGGAGCTTCCTGTCTGTGGCCGTTCTCGTTATTTTTAGAATTAATGCCACGTGGTTGTTTATGTATACTGAAAATTTGAGGTCTGGAGGGAATTTTATGGATATGCAGCCCTTTTACATGCGGCAGAGGTTCCCAAACTGTGGGGCGCCCTCCCTAGGGTGGGCGCCGTGCCATTGTAGGGGGGGCCCGGGAAGCCGTCTGGATGAAAACCCCCCCCCCAAAAAAACATGAACGCTGTATGCGCTGGGTTTTTACCTTAGAATGGCCAACTCTCTGTTATTCCTCTGTCAATTTGATACAGTAGGGGCTTCCGCACTTCCCATATTTGTGTCTTCTGTCACTTTTATCAGCAGTTAAAACTGTTTAATCCGTTGTTAACATGTCGTAACCTGTTTTTCCGAGCCGCCTTTAAACGCAACATGAGCGCTACCACGCTCGCGCTGGGTTTCCACCTGTGAAGGAGACCTGCTGCTGCTGTGCAGAGCTACGCAGGAGTGTTAGAATCACGGCAGCAAACCAGCAAAACGTAAAGAACTTTTCACAGTTTTTCCCTCCAAACTAACCGACTGTTGAGTAAAGCTGTTGGATGCAGGTAAAGTTAGCTAAAAGATGACTAGCTAGCTAATATCAATACAGGACCTTAAGCTTGTTAACAAGTAGCTTGTAGGCTACTGGTGTTGTTGTCTGTGTTCAGCTACGACTCATTTTGCCCCCAAAAAAGTTGATTCCCCCCCTTGTTCGTCTGGAGCCGGGGCTGAGTATAACAGGGAGTCTCTAAGAATCCACCCCCTTCGCTCACACACATCGTTCAACCAGACAGCTATTTGTAAGCCATATGGGGCCCAGGAGAAAAAGTTTGGGAACCACTGGACTAAGGTATGAGAGAGTGGTTACAAGAGACAGTTTTCAAATTATTTTATTTATTGAGTAAAAGTGTGAATCAGTCATTTCTCTGTAGCACCTTTAACAACTGTCTCCTGTCCTCTGCTAAGTCTTTTATTTTGTCTAAACTTTGTTCCTCTCTTTGTGGAATTATTTGGACTTTCTCGACTTTGATTAGATCGCTCCAAAATCTTGTTTTTTGACCATTCACAGACAGACTTCTTGGTCATTGTCATACCTTAACCCTTGTGTTTACAAATGGGGTCCAACCGACCCCACATCTGTATCACTTGTATCGATTGCCTCAGTCCTCACACGCACAAGGGTTAAGGTCACAAACTGATTACTGGACATTCTCCTCAAGAGTGTTTTTCCATCCAACCAGCTCTTAGACCCATTAGACCTTCTGAAGTCCATCAAGATGAGGGAAGAAGATCATTTAAAGCTGCATTATGTAACTTTTACACAATATGTTTTATCCATATTTATTACAGCTACCACCATGTTGTGAAACTTTGGTATGAGAAAGATAATCTGTAAAAAAACACAAAAAAGAAAAAAATAAACTCCTGCACCTCCTCCAGCGCTGCCATTGGTGGGCTGAAAAAATGCACAACTCCCAGTCAGAAACAACCAGTCAGAGCCAGGAGGAGTGTCTTAGCGCTGTCAATCACATTTGTGTGTGTGCTAAATGTGCTAATGACAGAGAAACAACTTAAGAAAAACTGTTATCTGCCATTATTTGTGGCTATGCTAATTAACATAGCAGGCTATGTTGTGGTGAACCAGCTAGGGGAAGGAGTTAAGCACAAGACTGATCGACAGCACCAAGACCCTCCTCCTGGCTCTGATTATTTGTTTCTGACCGATGTATTTCTGCATTTAGTTCTGGGAGCAAATGAGTTTATTTCCTTCACAGATTATGTGCCGTATATTGTCATGGCAAAGATCATTTGAACAAATATGGAAAAAAAAACATATTTTTAAAAATAAAAGTTACATACTGCAGCTTTCAGTAAGTTGAGCGGTAGGGGCTCTAAGGATCTGACTTGTTTGTCCAGCCTGTCCCACAGATGATTCAATTTAGAGCTGGAGAATCTGAAGGCAAAGCCACAAACTCCTTGTTGTGCTCCATAAACTATTCATGAACTGCTTTGATTTGTGGCAGTGAATGTTGAGTCAGTTGCCATCATAAAAAGCATTTCCTTGAAACAGAGCACATGATTTGCAAAAGTGCTTAAGCAGGTGTGGTGACAAAATAACATCAACGTGGATAATCTAAAGTTTCCTTGCCCATCAGGGATCATTATAAAATGCTTGACCAGGTGTATATGACCTCAAAGACTTCCAACTACTTTTAACCAACTCTTTGGAGCTTTGGGGAAATCTGGTATTTTCAGAGCAGATTGGGATCAAACAACCCCAGAAGTGGCAAATACACAGCTGGATGTCACAGCGGCTACCGACGCCTAGCTCTCTCCTCAACCCACAGCCAACCATGTCGCCTACTGCCTACCACCCTCCCTTGTTTGTGGCATGATGGTGTGGGCTTTGTTGGAAAGTGCAGCTTGAAGTTCCTCAGAGTTGACAGCCTGCTGGGCTTTGTTAGCATGGCGATGATCTATTGGACAGAGACAGATGGGGAGATGGAGCAAGAGACGGAGCAGATAAACGCAGAGAAGCAGAAGAGAAAGGGCGGAGAGTGATTGCTCAGGGGAAGCTGAATTGGACTATCTGTCCAAACAGAGTCTATGGAGTAGAAAAACAGGGCGGATTTTGACTCAATCGCTCAAATGTTTCAGTCGCCTGCACACAAAAGACTTGACTTCTGCCGATTCCCCTGAGCCATTCCGCTCAATTGCTGGACAATTGGCTTTGAGCGAACTCCCGCCCCGCGCTCCCCCTCCCTCATCTCGTAACCCTTCCTACCCTTTCTGTCCCTCTTGTCAGTCTGTATCTCTTCAGCGTACACTGCTCATAGAGTTTCCTGCACAAACCCTGCCTCTCCTCCACAGCGTTTCTACACGGTCTGCACGTCAAGTGCAGTACAGATTAGACTCCGAGACACATGACATCAGTTCAAACAAGGAGACAAGAATAAGATTAGACGCATGATTCAATGCGAAGAGGTCAGTGAGAAAGAGTCCCCTCCCCCCTCAGAGGGACTCACAGATACCCTTCATCCCCACCTTGACCAGAGCTAATCGCAAACATATGATCAGTGCTCCTCCTGTGGCGGAACGACGTTTTCCCCGCTCGCCACTTTCACCCAGATTCAGCCTAGTCACTATCAAGCCCCAATCAAAACAGTAATGTGAAGAAAGCCAGGGCCCGCCACTGCAGTGGGGTGGCTCCAATTGAAAGTGACAGCTTGACACATAATATGGCACCCGTAATGTGATTAGGCCAGCGTAGCACTCTCTTCTTAAACTCCCACATCCCAAAGAGCGAGCCTCCCCGTCCAACTCCGCCAAACACACTCAGGCTCTTCGCTCTGAGAGAGGATGGGAAGGGGGATAGGGGTGTGCAGAGAGGACCGTGTTGTCTCCCACTTTAGTTTTCAGTTGCGATGGCTCACGCTTTGAGACGAATTGAGATGATGCCGCTGTTGAATCATAACCCCCTGGAGGGAAATTGCAAACACATGTAATGGGGGAGGCGTGAGGGAGGGGTGAAAGGAGAGGCTTTCTGGGTTTAAAAACGCATCTGTGCCAAGAACAGAGGAGCTGAGTGGGTGAAAGTACACAGCAGTATGGATTGGATCAGCCATTATCAGAAGCAAAGCTGGCCGGGGGTTCGTCTTGTCAATCTGTGTGATGAAGATGAGCGGTGACACAACAATGATATCACCCGCAGCTATCCTTGACAGAGCGGGGAGGTGAAACGCTAAGGAATATCAGAGGAAATAACGGCGGATCCAGATGGAGCATTAATGATTGCAGTCGACGTAGCTTCAGAAGGGAATGGCTTTTCGGTCTTTGACCATGTTGTGAGGCCCCTTCAGTGACAGAAAAGTGAAACAGCAGAAGGATCTAAGCTTAAGCTGAATGCAAATGGACTTTTGAGTCGAGTCCAGCAGGAAATTCAATAAAATACTGCAAGAGTCCAGAGTTGCGAGTGAAAAATCCCATCATTTTCAAAGCGGGATGGAGAAATGAAAAAGAGTTATTGTATTTGGCAATGAGAGGGAGGAACATGAGCTCAAGGCTGCGTTTCCAAATGAGCCATTGCAGATTGAGAGATTTTGGCGAGGAAGGGGGGAACTGGTACACAGGTCTCTGAGCCTTTACCAATCACGTTTTCCTTCCTCCAGAGGAATTCCCTCTCATGTTCCTGATGACAGAATGAAAGATGCCGAGACGGACTTGTGCAGGAACACAACTTGTGAAACGAACAGATGAGGGATCTAGCAGTTGACAGGGAATTGGACATCCAAGCGAGTCTACGTCTGTTTGCCAAGCGCCGTTAAAGTGGAAGGCTGCGGATTTCCAGAAACAAGGGTAATTTCTCAACAGTGTTTAAAAATGTGTCGACAAGCAGGAAAGCTGACGTAATCTGCCAAGTTTCTCGCCAATGTGTGCGCTTCCAAGTGAAAAAAATCTAGATATATATTTGAATGTGGAGCCGTGCCCCGAAATATGCCCCATGACAAGATCAAATGAGTGTTTTGAACCAGCCCCAGAATCCCTTGCTTTCTTCCATCAAGATGTATTTTTTCTGTTTTCTCCAGACTCACATCTCCGTGACCCTCCTCCCCAGCCTTTTAGCTTAAGAAAAGCCTGTCAGAGGAAATCAAGTCAGGCTGAAGATATAGTTGAACGGCTGTGACAGCCTGAAAGCAACTCAAATGGGTCTATAATGAGTCTAATAATGGTGTGGGTAAGCATAATTTAGCAGGGCTGAGGCCCCCGGTAGGGCCGACGGACCAGAGGAGAATGATGACTGCGGCGCTGGACGGCAGGTCCGTGACGGGCTTTCATTTCCTGATGATGAGACGGGGCTGGAGCAGAAGGTGGACAAGCTCCGAGGCTGCCAGTCTCTCCGCGGGACGAGCCCCGGGGGCTGAGCCGCGGCCAGACCTGCTCATCATGGAGCACCGAACTGGAAAATCGCACATGACTAGTTGCTTCCACGGGGGCCTCGGATGGCTCGGCGGCGACCCTGACTCCTTTGAAATAGAGAACCGAGTGACCTCACACCGCTTGCGGAGTACATGCTAACAGTATCTCTCCTTGCCAAAGCGCGCGATATGTGTGCAATGTTTGTGTGAGTGTGTGTTTGTGCGCATGTGTGTGTGTGAATGCATGCATCAACATGTAGGAACTGATGACAGGCTATAACCACAGGCTAATCATCCACACTCCCCAGGGATATGACTCCTTCCGGACAGGACAATCAAAAGTCTCTTGGCAAAAACCAACAGAGCGGCGTAAACAAGCACAATTGCACACAGGCGAAAGTGCAGCACAGATTCGTGTCCTTGTTTGTAACCATGCCACTGTCCCCGCTGTAAACAGGGACTGTGGTGAAAGGTGGCTTTGACCTCCGGTCTTTCCTGTGAGGCTTCCACGCAGTCTGACAGCAGTGGGCTGACCTCTCTTTTCTCCTTTGGCTGTTTTTCTTTAGCATATATGTCACCAGTCAGTGTTTGAAAGGTTAAAAATATCCGAATAAAACACTACAACAGTAGGTATGCCCAGATATTATAACCTTAAGTAAAAATACTACAGTTTCATGGTATTGTGGTTTTTGGATGAAGACTTAAATGAAAGAAAATGTACAACATGAAGTAATTTAGAACAGAAAACACAGATCATTCAAACAGTTGGCACAGAGAGACTGTCTCTGATAACATTCACATCCTCATTTCCTGCAGCGACTCTGAAACAGTTGCTGGACAGAGGGACACCCCCAATGTCCTCTCAGCTGAACCCCACTGGCCACTCCAGTGGCCCTTTATCCACCATATTATGCTACTGCAGTATAAAACTGCCCCAACACACATGTGGATGCTGAAAGCTTGCTATAATTGCATTAGGCCACATTAACATGAGGCCGCTGTCTGGATACTGCCGGTATTTGTGGACGTTGATTGGGGGGAAAGTTCCACATTACAAGACAGCAAAGACACCATGAATCTGCTGTAGAAGTCATGCCAGGCCACTGTGTGGCGCTGCAATTTTAGCATGCAGTCAAAATGCACATGCGCTTTTGACCATTGGCTTCCACCTCCTTTAGAAAACAGCAGAGGTGCAGAAAAGAAAGAAAACTGATTCCTATTCCTTGGAATTCTGAATCGATTCAAAGTGCTCAAAAAGTGATTTTAAGTTGTACATCTTTGCGGCTCCAATTTGTGGGTATACAGAGTATAGCAATCGCATTATGCATCTATTTGGCCACTGCATCGGGCCGTCTGGCTCACTGTGTGTAGTTTGAATAATTAAAAAAAAAAAATCTATCTAAGAAAAAGCAACACAGCTAAGCTAACCTAATACTGGTAATTTGAATTACAGAATTTTATGCATAAACCTATTTTTGTTTAAATATAGACTGATGGAATGTGATGCAGCATAGACCCTTTTAGAACTGTTTTCACCCTCAGTGGTCTTAAGGGAGGGGGTCATTTGGACCCCACAAGCTTTTAATCCTGCAGGTGGTCCAGTGGAGTCACACTGGCCCTGCGTGTGCTTTTACAAGATTTTTTTTTTTTAATGTGTGGTTTTGGGAACTGACAGTCTGACGAGAAACCCTCCCTACTTCCTCACGTTCTGGCATTTTCTGTGCTTTGTGCAAAGACCATAGAAAGGCTAAATCAATGTTCTATATGTTTACGTTTTTTTCTTCTTGTGAGTCATATAATATAAACTCTACCATTTGAACAGAAAAACTGGTTGCTGAAAAATACTTTCTGAATTGAAAATCGTTTCTGAATCGAGTAGCAATAGAATCAAATCGAAACATTTGCATCTCTAGTAAAGAGTATCTTGTCTTCCATGAACAAAGTGCTCACGTAAGGCATGTATCCCATAGAATATGGGATTGTTTTAGTTGGTATTTGCCCATGCATGTGTAGAATAAACCCTGCAGCCTTGTGTCCTGCCATGTACTCCCGTGGAGCACTTCACGCCTCCGCAGCTCGTGTTCCGAAAAGTTCCATCCTGAGACCCGGTTTCAAACAGCGCCGGTGACAGAGACTCCAAGCCCTGGCGAGGAGTAAATGTACGTCACAGTTTCAGTAGCTGCTCTTTACTATTGTTACGATCCGTGTTTCTGTGTGTTTATTTTTGAATTTTTCTGTGTAGTCCTGTTCCCTGTGAGTCTGTCTCTGCGTCTTCCCCGTTGATTGATTCCCAGGTGTGTCTCATTCCCTCAATTACCCCGTGTGTATTTAAACCCACCTGTTGTCTGTGTTCTTCGTCGGGTCCTTGTCTTTGTTTGTCTATGTAGGTTACACGCTGTCCTGCTCTCCGGTCGTACTGCTATGTCCTGGATTGTGTTTTGCTTGCATGTTAGTTCCGTTAATCTGTTGCTACCGGCATCTTAGCTGTGCGCTAGTCTGTCTGCCGTGCTGCCTGTACCTGGACTACTCTGAGCGTAATCTTAATTAAAACCATCTCATTCATCTACATCCTGGGTCCACCTGCGTCTTCCTCACCACCACCAACTACACCGTTCATGACAACTATATAATTGCACAATTTGACGGTTAGAAAATAAATTTGTTGAATGGAAACACACTAGGATGGCGTGTTTTTTTTTTTTTTTTTGGCAGCATTGAAATTGTTTATTTCGCAAAACTGCAATGAAAAATATTTTTTCGCGTCACACGAGTCACATGATCAACAACCCGATGTTGCCACTGGTGCAAACCACGAAGAAGACGACAGGAAGTAGTTCATGACACGGCATGTTTTTAATGACTAATTGCTTGAAAAAACTTATTCCCACGTGATTTTTATTGTGTTTCTTATTCAATGGAATAAGAAATTGCGTTCTGTCGACATTAGCAGAATATCAACAAAGTTGGCACTATTACTGAAAACTGTGTGAACGGGGCCTCAGCGTCCCCAGACAGTGCTGTAACATAGTGTGTCTGTATTGTGATAATTAAGCGTCCTGTGTGACAGGAGCCGGCTTCAGCAGAGAGCAGGCAGAACAGCGATGCGTCTGTTGCGGCGGTTGGACGCCTTTCACAGCTGGAGACCGCGAGTATGTTTAGGAACGCAGCAGCAAGCAGAGCGGGGGGTTGTGGGAGACATCCATCAGGACCACAGCAGAGCTCCGGTGAACCAGGCCGCCTGGCTTTGGCCATCGGCCACCTCATCAGAGCAACTTCTGCAAAGCCGAGGCGACGTGCGGCGCCCTGAGCCCCGGCGGTTTGGGTTACAGATCTGGTGAGAAGGGGGTGCAGGCAAGCAGGCAGTTTGACATTTCTGTTTTACAGAGTCAGAGCTGGGAGCGCAGTGTTTAAGAGTCACATCAAAACCTCTTCTTGTGCTTCCCTCATCTCCTGCCTCCTCTCCAGCATCTCTTTCTCGAATTTCCACGTGCACACCTCCGTCTCCACACTCGGTCTAACCCCTCCGTCTTAGGACAGGCACGTCCCAGTGCATTTGGCACCCCGGCTGTGTCTGATGGCTAAACTGAAGAGACAGGCTGCTGACAGGCCCCGTGCCAGAGCACAGCAATGCCAACAGGGAAGATTTGTGAAAATATGCCCTGTGTCGTTTCCTCTCAATTTCCCTGACAACTTCACTATGTCGAAATGCCTAGCACTCAGCCGGGTGGGCGTTTTGCTTTGCCGTGCGCGCGACGGATGGCGTCTCAGGGTGTAAACGTACATGAGCAACAGAGCGGTGGGAATTTGATATCTTCTGCGCTGTGCGCTGGGCGGAAAGTGAGACCGAGTCGTGAATTATGCCCATGTCACAAAAACAAAGTCTGGAGAAGTGGAAGCCGGATGACGAAATCCCGTCTTGTAACTCTACCTTAAAGTTCAGCTGTTTCCAACCTACACTTTTTCTTTCTTTTTTTCTTGTTTCTTCTTCCATCTTTCGGAGCACTCCCTCTTCAAACAGTCTCTCCAGATCTGCCCCAAGTTTAATCTTTGATCCCTCCTCTTGGAATGCAGGCTGAAAGATAACATTTCATGCGAAGCAAAGCGGAAGAAAACAGCCTGCAGAAAGCCGGCACAGCGAACATGCTCGCTGTCAGCCGCTTTCGCTTAATTTGATGCCTCTGTCTCTACTGCCGCCAGTTGAGTCTAATCTCATTGAGCGCTGGAAATGAGCGCCGGTGACAGGGATGTCAACAGCGGTTTGTTTCGAGCTCAGCAGGAGAACAGTACCTGCCTGTGTGTCTCTGTTACACAAGTGCCACCAGTCTTCGCCTCCCTCCCCCACCTCCAGTGCGCCAAAGTCAGCCGGTGTTACTGTCAATCCCACAGGCCAGTAGCGACATGCTAAATCACCCTACACCGCTAGCGCACACATTTGCATGTCCCACCGGCTGACAGCTTAAAAGGAATCCCACCACACCACTCTTTTCTGCTGCAGCGTATTAGGAACGCTGCAGGTAGAAAGAAGAGTAAATGTCCGCCACAAAAGTCAGGGATTTTGAGATTATGCTCAGAAATTTGCTAGAAATAGAAAAACGTGAACGTCTCTGAGTTTCAGAAGTTGACAATTTGCTAAAAAAAAAAAAAATGTCTAGAAAAAAGGAGGAAATTTCTGAGTCAAAAAATTAGAGAAAAAAGTTCAAAATTTTGAGCTCAATCCCTGAAATGGTTTAGGACAAACAAGGACATTTATGAATTTTGAAAGTCAATAATTTGCTAAAAAATTATGATTTATTTCAGAAATTTTCTAGAAAAAAAAAACAAGGACATTTCTGATTTTGAAAAGCCAAAAATTTGCTAAAAAGTCTAAAATTTTCAACCTTTGAAACTGTGAAATTTTCTAAGATTTTTGGTGGGGAAATTTACTCCTTTTTTTTCTCTCCCTCACTATTGTATATTTCAGACTCCACCAACCCAAAGCCCGACTCGGTTTTGGATGGAATCTGCAGAGAATGATCTTCAGAAGTCGACAGGTGGGAATATCACCTGGTAAAGGCCTTGGTAGTTTGCTCTGGAGGGAGCCACATCAGCTTGTGTAACCTTCTCCCTCTGCGTGCTGCTGGATGATCCCTGAAGCTTTGCCTCCAACCGATCTCCGCCCTGCGCTCCATAATTCCCCCCGCAGCTGTCAGTCACCTGGTGGGGCCCCGTGAAGGGCCGGGTGTGTTGTTAGGGGTCAAAAGTTCAGAATAAAATGAAATGTGGGGGAGAATAGAGCTTAGACTTCAGGAAGAGGGTGTATCCTTTC
Source organism: Poecilia latipinna (assembly GCF_001443285.1). Classification (NCBI taxonomy): domain Eukaryota; kingdom Metazoa; phylum Chordata; class Actinopteri; order Cyprinodontiformes; family Poeciliidae; genus Poecilia; species Poecilia latipinna. The sequence goes on from NW_015113797.1 coordinate 117,655, forward strand.
AGGTACACCTTAGGACTGCATGTGCGTGTGTGCGTGTGTGTGTGTGTGTGCATCAGGGTAGATCCGGTGCGGCAGCTAGACGGTGAATCCGATTGGCTGTGATCAAAGGCTGCTGTCAGTGACAAAGGACCGTTTGTTTAGACTAAGCATGACATGTATCCCAGAGCCGTAAATTCAGGCAGGAATTAGACGAGGTTTGCTGGATTTCATGCTCTTGTGCCTGTCTTTTCTCCTCGGGGTACGGCACACACACACACATTCAGAGCCACACAGACCACACACACATGCACATAACACGGGGGGGTAAAGGTATGAAAATGGCTCTGAATGTGATGATGAGAGATGCAGATGTGTCACACATTGGAATGAGACGAGAACCTTTTACCAAGAGACATGGTGAGAGTTTAGACCAGTGGTCGAACTACGGTCCTCAAGGGTCCTGTAACTTTTAGACGTCTCTCTGCTTCAGCACACTTGACTCCAATATTAGCTCATTAGCTCTGTAGAGCTCGACTGGATGCTAGTGGTAGAGTTCAGCCATTTGGTTCAGGTGTGTAGGACAAGGGACACATCTAAAAGTTTCAGGACATTGGCCCTTTTGGAACTTGAGAGCACTAGCTTAGACTACACAGGTCTGCATGGCAGAAAAACAAATACAATCAAAATGATGTCATTTTTCTGCTCTTTGTTTGCATTTAGCTCCATCCGTCCTTCCATCACCTCTGACCTTCTTCCATGTTCAGAGGAATGTTCGCAATTTGTTTCTCCTCAAATGTAGCGTTCTGCCTGAGTACCAAACAGCTCAGTTTTGTTCTCATCGGACCTGAACACCTTCTTTGACACATTTGTTGCGTCGTCTACATGGTTTGCGCTTCTTGAAGCCGAACTTCTCGTGACATTTTTCCATTTTGGCATTTTTCATAAGGGACAGATTTTTTTGTAGATATGCGTGAGATTCTCCAGAATCCTCTTGACCCGTCTGCTGTGTTCCTTGGGCTTCATGGTGCTGCTGGTTCACTAATCTGACTGTTGAGGACATCGTATCAGGGATTTTGCAACAGCTGCAATGAAACAACTGGAGTCAAATGTTTACCTTCGGCCTTCGTCTCTGCCAAGACGCCACAGATGTGTTTCACACTTCCACCCAAGCCCAACCCTTTGCAACTAAACAGCTGTCATCTTTGTTTATGTTGACGTCTCACAACTGTGAAATGATTTCATCGGCTAGTAGACGAGGAGAGTGGGGGAGCGCAAAATGTTTGTCAGGGAAAAGAGGACTTTTGACTTACAGTTACAGATTTGAAAATCTGACTTTTATCAACACGTGTTGGGCCGTTTTGTTTGCCTAAAGCTGAGGTCGGGTCTGTTACCCTCACACAGTGACAGATTTTACTGATAACTCATCCTTCCGACTGATGCAGGCTGTTCCCAACAAAGAATTGTGGGTAAAATTGTGCAAAAGAAAAAAAAAAACATTACGCAATGTGTCCCCAGCTTTGATGTCAAAGAACACAGTGTGACATCATGAACGCAACATCCAACCCTCCAGCAAAAATTGCTCGCTGATGATGGCTACCATTGGTTTTAGCTGACAAGTTGTCAGCCTGACACGCTAACTCTTAACGTGAAATACATATGTAAAAGAAAAAGGAATGCTGTGCTTTGCTACTATTGACAACACTACATCAACCAGACAACAAGGTCCAAGGGTTTCACATTTCACAGGTCTGGAGAAAAGTTTTAATAAAAAACTAATCTGCTGAGGTAAAGGGAAGCAGGTCAATGCTAGCTTGACTTTGACAACCTTAGCATGTAGACGTGTTGCAGAATTGGGCGTGTTTCGGTTCACGCCAAATTCTGGTGTGGACTGAAACACACCAGCTCTGACAGATCGTTAGCAGAGCAGGTGTTTAAATTAGCTGATCAATCGCTGCTGTGTGTTCAGACGATTGCTTACTAATAATCACAAAATAAACATCGAGCCTGAAAACATAGTACTGTGATGGACTGAATATTCTGTTCCACGTGTGGGAAACGTTTTTTGGTGTTGAATCCTGATATACTAACGGAACTGTAGTCGGTCAGTTGCTATGGCGACGGGTCTGCGTAGCAAATCCGACATTGAGAGCAAAAAAAACAAAGAATACGAATGGTCTTGAGTTGTTTTTCTGCGTTTTTTTCCCTTTACTGTGGCGCACAGCACTAAATTAATAATACCTACGTCTCCAGGTTTCTATTAGTTAACATTATTGTTGGTAGGTAAAACAATCGTCTTTTTGCCCCCCAGCATTGAGCGCAATAAACAATAACTTGCAACGTGTCTCCACTCTTTGCTTGTTCTTTGCTTGTCAGACTTTGTGATTGTTCTCAATTTTAAAAAAAAAATCAACATTTGGACAATTCTGAGTAGAGTAGAAGTGCATTATGGGTATTCTGCAGCGGCTCTGCCTCCATATTCGAGACATTTGTTTGTTTAACGCTCCGAGCCCAAGGCATCACCGTGTTTATTCTGCACTGGCATGTATGGCAAAAGTGTGTCAATAGTAATTATTCCATTTTAGTGAAACATGACTGCTGAATTAACAAGAAAATATTAAAAAAAACTAGTTGTTGATGAGCTCTGGATGTTGATCTGACGCCTGAAGGTTTTTTTTTTTGGTTTTTTTTACAGAGCCCCGGTCCCTTGGCGGAAACCCACGGAGATGAATTGTGCCTGGGCGGGAATTAATTCAGGCCTATTTCTGTACTGGGGGAACTGATGGATTTCGGTTTCAGCGCAGATGATTTACAGCTGAAGGCTTTTAGTTCCAGGAGTTATCTTTCCAGAATACTGCAAGGTATGGACAGTCTGTGGAAAGAAAGAAAGAAAAAAAAAACTGCTGCAATGAATTTAAAGGATGGAAAAAAAAAAAACAAGCGAGGTTTGACAAATTAGCTTGAACACTTTTACTGTCAAGTTGTTAATTTATGGCTAAGCAAACTTCCATGTGTTTAGTTTGGACGCCTAACACAGAGGCCCACAGCTCTCGGAGGTGACTGTTATATGAAACATGGAGGCAGCAGGACTATTTATTTATTTCTGTCCTTGCCTGGTGCTTTCATGGCCCTATTTTTATTTTATTTTTTTGCCCTCGCGAGTGCTTTAGAAGAAACCGATTCCTGTTCACATCAATAAAAATAATATTTTTTGGAGTGAGGGCTAATGGTCAAAATACTAATCTACAACTTTTTTTTTTCTCCCCTCAACCTGGTGCCATAACTCAACAAGCAGCTTTTTTATTTGCCTCTTTCTGAGCCATCAAGGACAAATTGTCCTATAGCTGCTATTTTCCACCCTCTCTCTCTCTCATGGTGGTCTGAATTCGTTTTTATGGGGCTTAGATGACAATACCTATATTTTCTTTTGCCTATTAACATCCCCAAATGTGACAGGTTTAGAGGAAAGCTTCTGAAATGACTCCTCGGTACCAACGAGGGGATATAACTCTGCGCTAATTTAATTTTTTTTCCAGTAAGTTTACAGCTGCTGGATGCGTAATTGAGTGTTTTACAGGTCGTCACTTCTCAACGTGGGAAATTATGGCTCTCTGTCTGATATTCTAATACGCAGCTACACATTTATTCCCACTTTAAACGGGTAAGATCACACACCGGCTGTCATGTCTGCTGGACATAGTGAGGAGTTTGCCACAAAGCGATTTAAAGGAACTTTGCCGGGTTTAGACAAGTTTGGAATCTTTTTCAAGGAACAAAAGTGGACCCGACGTAACCATGTAGTACTTGATTTGAAGTTTACTAAGTTTATGAAGTGCTATTAACAAGTCGTATTCCTTTGCAGTTTCTATTTTTAAACTCCACATCGACATTTTCACTGAAGGTGGTTGAAGAAGCTGCATGAGTGGAAAATGAATAAGAATAAAAACAACCTGAAGTGAAGAAAACCCCAGTTTGTTCATTGTTTTATTTGGCATGCTGGGTTTTGTGCTTGCACTGGATTTTTAAAATAGTTTTCAAATCATACAAGGTACAAGTAGGAGTTTCCATGTCAGTCTGCTGTACGGAAATGTGACGATAATAAATAACGTCTTTCAGCAGGAGGCCTCGCCGTTTGCTTTGGCTCGACCAGCGGTCATAATTTGTCAGATTTAATGCAGATCTGCCAGCCAAACGAGGCTCAGAGTCGTAATAAATGGAAATAGGTATTCTTGAGGAATTTTATTACTTAAAATGCAAGTCAAATTTCACCTATGTCATATGTAACATTATATCCTCAACCTGAGTGCCAGGAGAAATAAACAGTAATGGTTAAATGTGTGATCACCAAATGGTTTGTTCACGGTGTGGAACGTAAGTAGAAGCTGTAAAATGTTGCTACGGTTTCTCGGTTTCTGTTTCTGTTTTCCTCTCACTTTCTGCAGCAGTAGAAGCAGACTTCTAGGGGATTGTCTTGCATTCTCTCTCCTCCTTTTCTCTTCTCTCCTTTCATTTTAAACCTTTCTCCCTCCCTTTTTTGCTTTTAACCTTGACACTTAAAAAAAGGACAAAAAAAAACAGAAGAAGAAGAAGCTGTGAAACAGCGAAGCGTGGGTATGAAATGGGTTGTATTTTGGCACATTGACTCAGATGCTTTAAACACATCGCCGTTTTAAATGAGAGCGGTGAGAAAGCTCCCACTCAGAATGATGACTTGTAGCTCAATTTCTCCTGACTTCAAACCCTAAAAAATGTCTGAGGAGAAATTAAATGCACACTTAAACTGCCTCCTTCAACCAATCAAGCAGTCCTGGTACGAGACAAAGAACAAACTATTTTCTTTAAAGGAAAAGCAAAACGAATCCAGTCGCACAACTGCTTTTAAAAAGTCCTTTAAGACGGTGGTTTGCAGAGTCATCTACTGATCGACAGATATGATGAATAAGGTTTTATTATTATTATTATTATTATTATTAATAATGGCTTGACCACAACCAGCACAACGTTTGCCCCCTTTGACGTCTTTTCACGTTACAAAATGCTTTCATTCCTCAGATGAGAAAGACGCAGAAAGCTCCTCATCCTTCGCCCTTCCCTGCAGCCGCTCAGGGATCGCTCCCCTCTGAGCGGTCTGACTGAAAACATGCGCTCTTTAATCACCGCGGTGACAGCTCCTGCCCCGCGCTTGAGCCTCTGCCCCGGTGCAACAATAAAGCCAGGGTCACGCTCGGTGTCGGCAACAGGCACGGCATTTTAGAGAGCGAGTGATGGGGGAAGGAAACAGGAAGGAACCTGCAAGAAAGAGAGAGAGAGATAGGGAAGAAGTGAAAGCAGAAACTGAAAGAGAGAAAAACTTCAAGAAGTATCTCAAGCGTGTCTGGAGCAGAAAGAAACATCTGCAGGGTTTGTCCTCATGTCTCACCTTTCTGCTTCCTTCTTCCAAACACAACATTTGGTACTTAATAATTTCATTTTCTTTTTAGTATTTGCATAGATATAACATTGGTAAAATGTTATTGAATATTGAAGTTAAATGTATTTTATGTCCCAATATCTTTGTATCGAAGCTTTTTCCATTCATTTTTGGCTCCTATAACTCTGCCTGGATCAGTCAGACTTATTTCATCAGAGTAAGTCTCTGATGAAGGAAAAAAAATAACCCGAACCTCCAGCCATGAGAGATTATTCACTGGAGTCATTATTGTGTTTATAGGATAAATAATTACACTTTTAATGCAAAGTTACACTAAAATTTGCATTAAAAGTCCAGTACAAATGTCAACTTTGCATTAAAAATTGAATTTACCAAATGACACTTCATGGCAACAGTCATCAACATTCATAAAAACTCCTTCATGTTCATGTTGTTATGTCACGTTTATGACAGTGTCATGTCAGGCTTATGACCACCATCAAATAAAGTGTTGCCAACCATTTTTTTTATTGAAAACCAGGAGTTTTTTTTTTAATTGCTGTGATTCCATTAAGCAAATTTATTTTCATGATTTCAATTTGTGCAATTTTTATGGTTAATGGAGAAGAAGCTGCTGTGGTGTGTTCAGGTACTGTAGGGTTTCTGAAGTGTCTGTGTGCGTGCGTGCGTGCGTGCGTGTGCCAGGCTTTACAGGTGCAGGTTGAATCCTGTTGGATAGTTTGAGAGGGGAGGGAAGGCATCAGGAGTGTGTGTAGAGATATGGAGTAGCACAGGATCCCATGACCCCGTGACCTGGGGAAACCTTGTGCTTCTGTTTGTCTAGCTGATTGACAAATGAAGGGTCAGCAGGCAGGGGGGCTGCGCCTCTGTGTGTGTGTGTGAGAGAGAGAGAGGCCCTCCCTCAAACAAAATTACACACAGGTATGTCCTTCAGTGCTAATGTACCAACGCTCTTATTTATGCCAGTTTTCCACGACGTTTTGAAGAACAGGTGCTAGCCAGCATCTCACATCCTACAAAGCGTCTCCAGGACCTGCATGTGTGCTTTTCTCTTGTGTATGTGTGTGTGTGTGTGTGTGTGTGTGTGTGTGTGTGTTTGCCTCTGAATTCCTGTGGAGTTCACGGTGAGGCCAGGCCCCAAGGCGCAGCGCCGGGAGAGCCCATTAATTACAGAGCAGTGACACGGGGACGGCCAGGGCCTGTAATTGATGCCTCCTGTGCAGCAGGAGAGGCGCTCGGTCACGCAGCAAAAAGTACAGGGTCACCCTGCATACGGGCTGGGCGGGCGGTGACTGGAGGAGTGGGGCGAAGGGACGGTGGAGGAGGTAAAGCTCTTTTACTCGCCCTTGCTTGGCGCCACCAGCTTTTGTTGCGCTTGCTAGCATGATGGATTGCTGCTTCATGCAACGACTGTATCCGTAATTACTTTATTTTAATGACAGCAGGTTTAATTACAAAAGTGGTTCCATGATTGTAGCATGAAGCTGGGAAGTAGTGCTACAACGACATAAAAGTCACAAGACGAGACAAGATATTAGCAATAATTTTGATAAAATTGGAAATAAGGAAATATTTTTCTAGTGCTCTCAATAGATTAACGTCATCAGATTACTCACACGCTAGTGCTGTGATTAGTCAGGATTAATCACTATGCCTAACTTCGTAAACTTGAAGTTATTTTTCAAAAAATGCTTAAGGAAATGCTTCATTGTCTCAAACCAAACATGTCTGAACATTCCCAGTTTTTATGTCCAGAAAGGTTAAAAGGAAGTCATTTTGTTTTTATCTAGAAATGTCCTCAACCAGCCGAGTGGCTGGCGTAACTCCTGCATATGAAATTTCAGGTTCACACAAGTAGACATGCATGCAAGGGCCGGCGACGCAACACGAAAAAGTTAAATATTTTCAACATCTGGCTAGACGCCTGTTAGGAAAACATGTCTGTAGCATATTTAGCTTTGTCCAAAATCAGCAAAGTTTTAGCTTGTTTTAAACATCACGAGGGACTTCGGTTGAAATCTGAAAATAACATCGGCTGGAAAGAAACTTGTAGCAAAATATTAACTGAGTAACTGAACTAAGACAGTGAAAACTGTCACATATTTACTCAGAATATGACTATTGCTAAATGGATTTATGTTCCTTTAGACGTGATGAATGAGACGAATTAGAGATTCATCAGAGGACTGAGAGAGTTATGCACTGTAGATGTAAATATTCTACGTTTAAAACCTTAACTGTTCATAATCTTTTAACAGAACCCTTTAACCTCTCTAAAAAAAGCCCCAAAAATTTGTCTTTGAGCAAACTGAGCATTGAGATGCATGGAGGGCTTCCTGTCAGCTGAGGATGAGCGATGGCCTGCCAGCCAGATGGACTGCTGCTTGTCAGGCTGCTTTCACTTCCTGTCGTCGTCCTTTGATACGTCTGATGACTAATGACCGGCCTGTGAAGAGCCACGCTAGCTGTGTGTGTGTGTGTGTGTGTGTGTGTGTGTGTGTGTGTGTGTGTGTGTGTGTGTGGACAGAGAGCTTTTACATGCTGTGAGGGGGTTCTTCGCAGGGACACAGCCCACCCAAACCCACCCAACACACAGACACACACACACACACACACACATTCTGCTCTCGTGTTGCTACAGAGGAAGAGGAGAAGAGAGGAGGGAAGGTGTCTGAGGAGACAGGGGTGATTGAGAGAAGACAGAGGGCGAGGTCACGCCAAGGTCACCAGGAGACATGCTCAGTAACCGACACACTTAATGCATAGATTTTTAAATAAAAGTTACATGCTGAATCTACTGAATTTATTTTTTAACAAACTCATTTGTGGGCCTGATTGACATCAACATCCTCAGCAAGCATAATGTAGATGGTTATCATCTGTTGGCAGAAATGTAATATAATAATCTGAATTATGCTGTCAATAGTAGCCTAAGCATCTGAAAATAATCTTTTTTATTATTATTATTTTTACCTCAGAATCTGTCATTTAATGAAGGTGGTATCCTCCCTCATTCTGCTATGTCTCTATGTGGCCATCATGGGCTACTATTTTGTAGCCCATGATGGAAAAACTCACAAAATATGATAAATTGGCCAATACAGCATCCTAAAGTCTATGTAAGTGTACATTTCTACTATTACTGATTAACTATTTTATAACTAACAAACTAGACACGAGTGACACGCTAAACTAAACCCCCACTAACCCTCCTAACACACACACCAAAGAACCAGTTAAGGTTGTAGCCCAAGTCTGTAACTTCGAATTACAGCTCCTAATCGCCTCCCATAGACAGACAGTGTAGGCATATCATACATTTTCTGACTCCTTAGAGTCTGTTGAGTATTTTAGTTGTTAACTCTTGTGTCCCCGATGTCCCTGGATACCACTGGGATAAAAGAAATGTATCTACTTTGGTCAAAAGGTGTGGAAAGATTTGTATTATTTTTGGTTTAACGACCTCTAGTAATCTCTGTGTTGTTCAGATAGACTCAAAACTTGATTTAAATGAAAGCCAAGAGTGTCCCCTTTAACATGATACCAAACATTATATTATAGACATTTGACAAATGCTGATACCATGAGCCTAAACCACACATACACCAGCCTCAAAAAACAGAATTTTTCCAAAGGGGTTGTTAACTTCATGAGCTAACTATGACTCAGCTACCATTTAGGAAGGGCTATCATACCAAAATATTAACTAGAGACATGTATCTTTTTTTTTGTACAGTAAACATGCAAAAAATGATCATTTGAGAGAGAGAGAGAGAGAGAGAGAGAAAAAAAAAATATATATATGTATATATTAGGTAGAGTTGAGAAACTGTAGGAAAATCTGAAACTAAAGTATCGATCTTAGTAAGCTAGTATCGGTTTGATACAGGTACTGACTCTGTATCAATATTATTGATATCTTTGATTGATCCACACACTCTTACTTTTTTTCCTGTTTGTTCACTAAAGGTGTATCAGTAAATATTAAGAAATCAAAAAGAATGATTAAATGCAATTAGTGTGGATAACAAATGTTTTTCAAGAGCAGCATTTGTGTTTGTGTGACGATGACTGCTGTGTCATACAGTCACGGCAACAAGGTTTCCTAAAAGAAAGAAGAAGTAATAAATAGTTCATAAAATCCCTTTCATAGTCATCGCTATAGCACCACAAGATGTTGAGATAAGTCTTTAGGTCCATGAAACCCAGCCCTACTAGTTACTACCCAACCATGGTGATCTATATGAAGACCCAAATATTGAGATTCAAGCAAGAAATTCAGACAGATGGGCAAAAATGAGAAGTAGGTGTGTGAAGGACAGAGAGGAAGGAGCGTTTATGTTCTCAGCCCGCCTCGGCCAGAGCCTGGCGGGTCAGCGAGGGGTCAGCGCAGGCAGGGTGGGGAGGTTAGAAGGTGCAACCAAAGAGCTGCGGTGTGTTGGTTTAAACAGGTCACCTCTCAGCTAGTCGCCAGGGGACGCGACCCGCAGCCGGCCCTGCGATTAGTTAGCGGTTAGCCGACAGGCTCGCTCTCCCTCCGGTTAACTGGTGTGGCGTGTTTCGTGTCGATTCTTTGCCCTGGAACGCCATGAGTGACAGTGCTGCTTTCGCAGGAAGTCTTTTGTCTTGCCAATTACTGCAGCCGGGGCCTTTTGTTGCCTCGCTGCCAGCCCTCGGGAGAGATCACACGGGCCGTCAGTCAGGGCCGGCTTCCCACAGAGGACAGGGCTGATTGACAAGCATGCGGATTGACAGGTCGCTGCGCTGGCGGTGTGTGTAGTGTAAATGGCTGCTGCTGCCGTTTCAGCATGGGGCTAATGAACAAAGATATTTGGTGTTGTCACCTTTTTCCATGCGACGTGACTGATGAGGAGCTGCTCGGGTGGGATCAAAGTCAGTCGAGATCACGCAGAGGAATCTTGATTTGTGACTCAGGCGTTTAAAGAGACACCGGGGTCGGAGCGACTCATGCGTGACGCGCACAAAGTGGCTGTCGCCGGAGCTGAAGAGTTCGCTTTCCGCCACCGTTAAGGCAGCTTGTCTGTAAGTTTAGGTTTGTTTCCATGCCCTTCTCAGCCGACGCTTATGGTAGAAATGCTCAAACATGGGGAAACGTGAAGGTTTTAAAACTGTGAAATGACACAAAGTGCACCCCACGTTCCTCCTCCAGCAGCAGAAACTTCAGGCGGTTGACTTTATCAGTCTGTTTAGCTGCTCTTCTTTCTGATTTTGCTTCACACTGCAGTAACACAAAATTTTCCCAAGTATTTTGGTTCAGTTTCTAGTGCAAATATCTCAGTACACATAAAATAAGGCAGAACTGACTTACAAGTACTTGTTCGGCAAGATACAAGAGCTTGTTTTAAGTCACTAATGCCTAATATTGATGAAAAGGTTCTAGTTCAACAGACAAACTCACTTAACAAGGCAATGTCTGGTTATAAGTGAAATAACCTGCCAGTTGAATAAATACTTTACCATCGATATTAAGGTATTATCTTAAAACAAACTCATATTTCTCAGTACACTTCTTTCAAGTGTACTGAGATATTTGCACTAGAAACTAAATGGGTAAGATTTTGTGTTCTTGCAGTTGTGCGTTTATTTAAGGCTTCAGAAAGCATTTTAATCACAGTAAGGTCTAAACTTTGACTGGGCCACTGCAACACCTTGATTCTTGTCCTTTTCCAGCCTTCTTTGGAAATGTCATGGTGCGTTTCTGGTCATTGTCCTGCTGCATGACCCATTGTTATCTAGGTACATTTGAAATTAAAATGCTTTGGCATTCAGAGAAGATAATGGTGAACTCCATGGGTGTGAGGTGTCGAGGTCCTGACCTACAAAACAAACTAAGATCATAACCCTTCTGCACAGCCGACAGCTGGTATGTGGTGATTTGGGTTACATGCTGTGTTGGGCTTTAGTGCTGCACATGATATGGCTTTACATCT
>NW_015113797.1:129376-167763 GCF_001443285.1 Poecilia latipinna
TTGGCCAATACAGCATCCTAAAGTCTATGTAAGTGTACATTTCTACTATTACTGATTAACTATTTTATAACTAACAAACTAGACACGAGTGACACGCTAAACTAAACCCCCACTAACCCTCCTAACACACACACCAAAGAACCAGTTAAGGTTGTAGCCCAAGTCTGTAACTTCGAATTACAGCTCCTAATCGCCTCCCATAGACAGACAGTGTAGGCATATCATACATTTTCTGACTCCTTAGAGTCTGTTGAGTATTTTAGTTGTTAACTCTTGTGTCCCCGATGTCCCTGGATACCACTGGGATAAAAGAAATGTATCTACTTTGGTCAAAAGGTGTGGAAAGATTTGTATTATTTTTGGTTTAACGACCTCTAGTAATCTCTGTGTTGTTCAGATAGACTCAAAACTTGATTTAAATGAAAGCCAAGAGTGTCCCCTTTAACATGATACCAAACATTATATTATAGACATTTGACAAATGCTGATACCATGAGCCTAAACCACACATACACCAGCCTCAAAAAACAGAATTTTTCCAAAGGGGTTGTTAACTTCATGAGCTAACTATGACTCAGCTACCATTTAGGAAGGGCTATCATACCAAAATATTAACTAGAGACATGTATCTTTTTTTTTGTACAGTAAACATGCAAAAAATGATCATTTGAGAGAGAGAGAGAGAGAGAGAGAGAAAAAAAAAATATATATATGTATATATTAGGTAGAGTTGAGAAACTGTAGGAAAATCTGAAACTAAAGTATCGATCTTAGTAAGCTAGTATCGGTTTGATACAGGTACTGACTCTGTATCAATATTATTGATATCTTTGATTGATCCACACACTCTTACTTTTTTTCCTGTTTGTTCACTAAAGGTGTATCAGTAAATATTAAGAAATCAAAAAGAATGATTAAATGCAATTAGTGTGGATAACAAATGTTTTTCAAGAGCAGCATTTGTGTTTGTGTGACGATGACTGCTGTGTCATACAGTCACGGCAACAAGGTTTCCTAAAAGAAAGAAGAAGTAATAAATAGTTCATAAAATCCCTTTCATAGTCATCGCTATAGCACCACAAGATGTTGAGATAAGTCTTTAGGTCCATGAAACCCAGCCCTACTAGTTACTACCCAACCATGGTGATCTATATGAAGACCCAAATATTGAGATTCAAGCAAGAAATTCAGACAGATGGGCAAAAATGAGAAGTAGGTGTGTGAAGGACAGAGAGGAAGGAGCGTTTATGTTCTCAGCCCGCCTCGGCCAGAGCCTGGCGGGTCAGCGAGGGGTCAGCGCAGGCAGGGTGGGGAGGTTAGAAGGTGCAACCAAAGAGCTGCGGTGTGTTGGTTTAAACAGGTCACCTCTCAGCTAGTCGCCAGGGGACGCGACCCGCAGCCGGCCCTGCGATTAGTTAGCGGTTAGCCGACAGGCTCGCTCTCCCTCCGGTTAACTGGTGTGGCGTGTTTCGTGTCGATTCTTTGCCCTGGAACGCCATGAGTGACAGTGCTGCTTTCGCAGGAAGTCTTTTGTCTTGCCAATTACTGCAGCCGGGGCCTTTTGTTGCCTCGCTGCCAGCCCTCGGGAGAGATCACACGGGCCGTCAGTCAGGGCCGGCTTCCCACAGAGGACAGGGCTGATTGACAAGCATGCGGATTGACAGGTCGCTGCGCTGGCGGTGTGTGTAGTGTAAATGGCTGCTGCTGCCGTTTCAGCATGGGGCTAATGAACAAAGATATTTGGTGTTGTCACCTTTTTCCATGCGACGTGACTGATGAGGAGCTGCTCGGGTGGGATCAAAGTCAGTCGAGATCACGCAGAGGAATCTTGATTTGTGACTCAGGCGTTTAAAGAGACACCGGGGTCGGAGCGACTCATGCGTGACGCGCACAAAGTGGCTGTCGCCGGAGCTGAAGAGTTCGCTTTCCGCCACCGTTAAGGCAGCTTGTCTGTAAGTTTAGGTTTGTTTCCATGCCCTTCTCAGCCGACGCTTATGGTAGAAATGCTCAAACATGGGGAAACGTGAAGGTTTTAAAACTGTGAAATGACACAAAGTGCACCCCACGTTCCTCCTCCAGCAGCAGAAACTTCAGGCGGTTGACTTTATCAGTCTGTTTAGCTGCTCTTCTTTCTGATTTTGCTTCACACTGCAGTAACACAAAATTTTCCCAAGTATTTTGGTTCAGTTTCTAGTGCAAATATCTCAGTACACATAAAATAAGGCAGAACTGACTTACAAGTACTTGTTCGGCAAGATACAAGAGCTTGTTTTAAGTCACTAATGCCTAATATTGATGAAAAGGTTCTAGTTCAACAGACAAACTCACTTAACAAGGCAATGTCTGGTTATAAGTGAAATAACCTGCCAGTTGAATAAATACTTTACCATCGATATTAAGGTATTATCTTAAAACAAACTCATATTTCTCAGTACACTTCTTTCAAGTGTACTGAGATATTTGCACTAGAAACTAAATGGGTAAGATTTTGTGTTCTTGCAGTTGTGCGTTTATTTAAGGCTTCAGAAAGCATTTTAATCACAGTAAGGTCTAAACTTTGACTGGGCCACTGCAACACCTTGATTCTTGTCCTTTTCCAGCCTTCTTTGGAAATGTCATGGTGCGTTTCTGGTCATTGTCCTGCTGCATGACCCATTGTTATCTAGGTACATTTGAAATTAAAATGCTTTGGCATTCAGAGAAGATAATGGTGAACTCCATGGGTGTGAGGTGTCGAGGTCCTGACCTACAAAACAAACTAAGATCATAACCCTTCTGCACAGCCGACAGCTGGTATGTGGTGATTTGGGTTACATGCTGTGTTGGGCTTTAGTGCTGCACATGATATGGCTTTACATCTCTACGTTGGTCTAAATCTGTCCAGAGGACATTGTTCCAGAAGTTTTGTAAAGTTTTTGCAAACCTAAATCACACCGAGGCTTTCTCTGGCCAGTTCTTTGAAAGCAATCATTCTTCTTCAGTCCTTTTCTCATCGTACATTGATGAGGCCTCAGTTAGAATGGTTAAATGTTAGAGTCTGAGATTAAACTTTTTCTTTTGAAAATTTTCCAATCAATACAAACTATACACTTTGGGTGAATTTGCTAGGACACCCATTCCTGGGAATATTGCACCTGTTCTTAATATTTTACACTTGGGAATAATCTTTGTCTCTGCTAAACTTTAAACTTTTGTAAATAATCATATAGCCCCTACAATATTTATGGGAAGCAAAAAACGGTTTCATTAAGGTTACTGCTTATCTTAACATAGTACTAATAATAGCACAGTTTCAGCACCAAAATTAAGACTAATTCCCGCCTAGCGGTGGCTCCTTCTTTATAGCAGGAAGCTAAATCCATTCTACTGATCTGATTAATGATTGGCCTGCTCTGTTACTTGAGCAACCGGCTCGGGAAAATGAGAAAGATGCTACTGACTTGCGTTAGCTTTGGAGTTAATAACAACTAGCATGCTTAGATTGGTCAACCGTGACTCATACGTTCTTCTTTAAACAAAATTTTAAAAAAATGGTTGGTACACAATATCTGTGTCCAAGAAGGTTCAATAAAAAGGTCCATATCAGTATTTATGTTCACAAATCAAGGGGAACACCAGCATATGCAATACTAATGTTAGCCTATCTGTGCTAATATTCAGTAGAGGTGAGGGAGTGGTCTCCTTCTCATTTGCCAGCACTGACCATAAATCAGATCATTAGCTGACTTCAGAATGGATACAGCCTCCTGCAACAAAGAAGTAAACACCGTCTTAAGTTTGGCGCTAAAACTGCGCCACACACTTCTGTGCTAATTGCTGGGCAAAATGTTCAAATCTTGCTGAGAATTGATTAATCAGCTGTTCCCCATTAAAATGCCACAAAAAGATGAAGAGGCTTACTTCATCTTTTATTAACAGAATATAACAGAAATATAAACTTTTTTTTAAGACGCAATCCCTGTCTCGTGAAGCCAAAGTGAAGCATTTTAATGATAGAGCAGGAAGCTTCGCAGACCCTTCGCTGTCAGGACATAATCAAGCTGCGTGAGGACGGTCTCAAATCCTTTCAAGAGGCACACCTTCTGACATTTCAATGATTAAACAGGAGCGGCCATTTATCCCACGGATTCCGATGAACTTTTAACACGGACGACGGTGCATCGAAGAATGCAAATAGTGTCCGCCCCTCTTGAAACGTTTACAGGAAAATCCGCGGCGGCAGCTGATTATCTAAACACTCGCAGATGATTTATCAGCCACAGGATACGTCGGCTCGGGTTGAAAGGAGATGAAGAACAAGCCAGTCCGGGATCGAAGATAAACAGGAATAAATCCAGAGAAAAGGGGGAGGCCTGTGGGGATGGAAAGGAGCTGGAAAGAAGAGGAGACGGTAAAGAAGGGAGGGGTGGGCAGCTGATTCATGACCCTTTTGGTCGTCTGTCACCTGAAAAGACCCTTTGTTGTGAGAAGTGGCTTTCCCTAACTTTATCAGAATCTTATTCGACCTGTAAAGCGTCTTGTCAAAGTATTTACAGCCTTATGACTCTCACATCGCAATCGCAGTCCTTAATGGGGCAGTTTTATTTTCCAGACACATAATGCCATTTTATAGCATAATCAAGTAGCTATGTTAGTTTTAGTTGTTATAAAAATGCTACATATATCAAATATGACTTCCTGATTTAACATTGGGCCTCTGTCTTGCTCTTTATGAAACTCTGTTTAACCAGCGTTTCACTGAGAAGTAGCTCATAACTCAGCATATCTCCAGTTCCACCAGGTGTTTGCTAATTGCTGCTGGCTAGTCTGAAGGAGCTGAGTGGGGGAGTCAGAAGGGAGGGCTGCTCTGTGAGGCAGGAGAGCCGAAGCTCGGAAACTGCAGCTCTGCGACTTCTTGATCTTTGACTGGGTGTACTTGCATTCCCAGGCTAATAACCATTACATTTGTTGAAAATCGTATTGTAAATACAATATTATAATTTATTGCAATCATTTCCGGAACAATTTATCATCCAGCAAACAGGCCTGCATTCGGTCAGAGCCACAACAGAAATCAACAAATACTCGTGTTAAAATGGCCAAGTCAAAGTCCGGACTTGGACATTAAGGGTAAGACTGGAAAACTGAACTGGATGTTCTCCTGAGTGTTCCCCAGCATCGTACTCACGGTGAAAGGTGGTACTGACTTGAAGGCTATATTTTTCAGATTTTGATAAAAGAAAAAAAAAAAAAAAAAAACTAAAAACCTTTTCATTCCGTTTCAGATTTATGTTTTGGACTATCTCATAGTTACTGTGTTGTGAAGAAGTTCAAGAGGTGTGAATAATGTTGTAAGGCAGAGCAGCTGCTGTTCTAACCTGCAGCCCACCAATGAGAACGCTCTGTCTTGATGTCTTCTGACGCAGCAGAAAAGCCAAAGAGCCTCATCTGTCACTCTTTTTGTAACTTACTCCATGCAAGCAAACTTTTTTCTATTAACAGAGCGACGGATTTATATATATATATATATATATATATATATATATATATATATATATATATATAAAAAATCAAAGATAAAGTGCGTGTTGTGCTGCCGGGTGTCAAAATGATGTAATGATGGTCACCGCAGAATGAAAGGACGCCTGTTTCATTTTTCAAGGAGCGTGGAAGAAGAAGAAGAGGAGGAAGGAAAAAAAGAGAGATGTGGTGGAGGGGAGGAGGTGAATGAGCAATATGTGAGTGTTGAGAGAGCTGAGAGGGGGAAAAAAAAAAGAAGAAGGAACGCCAAGGCTTCAGGTTTGATGTGGGCGTTTTTCTGACAGCTATAATTCTCCAGCCTACAGAATTTCATCAACACAAGTTGTGTTAAAGCTGTGCCGCAGGGCTGCGGCCCCTTTCAAGTCCCGAGCTCTGACAGGTAGATTTATTAGTCCTGAAATTTGTACAGATCAGACGTCACTCATGGCAAACTGTCAAAGTGTCAGCGCGGCAACGTTCCTGCAGGGGCCCTTTGCTGTTTTTTCCAGGCGGCTCTGCGGGGACGGGGAGATTTCTTTTTTTTTTTTTTTTTCACCACCGGGTTTTTTCAACTCCAAACATTATGAATGTGCGAGCCAGAACACAGAGAAGCAGAATTTATATCCCACTTAATTCTCCTGATCCAAACATTTCTGACATTAGGCGGAAATAAAGAGTGACATAAATCATAAAAAAGTACATTTGTCTGAAAATAGCTGCAAAAGAGACAGGAATAAGTTAAAGAGTTGCACTGGGGATTTTTCTTTTCTCTCTCTCTCTCTCTCTCTCTCTCTCTCTCTTTCCTTTTCTCTAAGAGTCTTTGAGCAATAACTCACCGAGTTTGGAGTCTGGTTACACTTTCTGGGCTCAGGCTCAATGCCTCGCTAAAACCTGAATATTTGGAGGTGGAGTGAGAAAAGAGAGCCAGTTGGTCGGGAGAGGAGGGAGGGAAATAAATTAGGTGGAGGTGCTGAGTGTCACAGAGCAGTAATGGAGGAGGAGGTAAACACAGGGCATGTGCAGGTTAACTTGGCGCTGTCAGATTTACGACCCGGTCCGACGAGTGTTGGTCCTCGATGAGACGACGGGCTCTACCTGCGAAGAGGGTGGTGTGGATTTCAAAAAATAAAAAAAAATAAAAGGAAGAAAAAAAAAGGGAGAGGGAATCAAATATGTGAGGGCCGGCGGAGGAAGGTAGGAGGTGAGTCAGTTCTCTTGGCTCCCCGTGAAGAACTTCCTTCAAGTCGACATCTGGTTCTGATATTTCAGAGTTAATTAGTCATATTGGGGCTGTCTGAAGATAAATTCATCATCCGGCAAAGAACACAAACATGTTGAAAAATGAAAGGAAGTGGGGGTGACATGTCGGCTGACATTTAAATAAATCATTTTGGCGTGATTAAAAACTTACGGCCTGTTGATGGGCGTGAGCAGCGCGGGGGAGCGTAAAGCCCGTCGCACAGGGGAAGCCTTGTCTTGGCTTTCTAATTACTGCTCCTGCTTGCTGTGTGTGTGCGTGCGTGTGTGTGTGTGTGTGTGAGAGAGAAACTGTTCTGCTTATGATAATTAGCAGATATTCTAATTGTTATGAAAAACAACATATGTGCCACCTCTCACTGCAGAAAGGTGCAGTCGTGGTAAACCCCTTTGCCTCTGAAGTCCCAAAATAAAACCCACTGAAACAAACCAACGTCTTTAGATATTCTCTGAAATAGCCATCACCATCTACAATAACTCTGAAGAGTTTTGAATCAACATGAATTAAAACAACGTTTTATTTCCCATTTGGGATCAATAAAGTATTTTTGAGTTTTAAGTTGAACTTGAAGAACTCTGAGGATTTTTTAGGGAACAAGCAGCTTTATGAAAACCGTGGAACATGGCAGGAAAAGCGGGAAGAAAGTTGAGGGCAAGTTTGAAGCAGAGTCAGGTCCCCAAATTGTTAAGTTCTCCAACAAATTCTGTTAAAGTCTTTATTGGAAAATTGATATTATGTTACTCACCTGCAGGCATAGCAAGATGGGGAAGGAGAGAGAAGCAGCCTGGACTTCAGTGGGAATCCTAATCTGGTTCTTATGGCAGAGTAGCGTTGGTATCGTTAGCTGCCTTTCCACTGGTCATAATATTGCATGTTAAATTGGAAATACAAAACTAAATTTGCTAAATGTAAACACGGCAGTTTCCAAAAAACCTGTGGTTTTTGATAAAAAGTTGAGGTGGAATGTCAATCGTATCTAATTTTATGTATGAGGCAAAACAGCAATGGAAACTTGACAGGGGGGGGACGGGGGGGAGGGGGTTGCATCACATCAGTTTGTATAGAGTTCGAATTATGAATATGGTTTGTCTTTATTTTAATTTAATTTCTTGTCCAGTAGAAACACTGCAGTTACGAAATTGTGTTTCTAGCAGAATATGGAAGAAGCTTTGCTCAGATTTCCAATGGAAACTCAAACTTTATTCCAATCAGTGGTTTGACCACTGATAGTCCGGTTCCATATTCTTCTCACTAACCTGCATGAAATGTCCACATGCTCCTTGTGTCCATTATCTCAGCTGCTAATGCTAAAGCTAACATAGACACTACTGTTTCTGCTGTTTTTGCAGCTCAAGTCATTTATTACGTGCCACATTCATTCGTAGCGAACCACCAGCACTAATAAAACAATAATTTATTGACAGCTTTTAGAAACTCATTTGGGTTAAGTGAGTTTTGTCCTTGCTGACCAGTTGAGCCGCTAATTCTGGAAGTATCATCATCATCATCATCATCATCATCATCATCATCATCATCACTCGTGCCGGCTGTCAGCTGTAGTTAGTCAACGTTTTCAGATGCTGTTCATGTGAGTCACAGCTCAGTTCAACCTGTGGTGGCTCAGTCATACAGCATCAGGAATCAGAATGTTCAAAACATTGTTTTTATTTTACAAATTCAGCAATTTATTTATTAGCACTGTACTTTGTTGAAATACTGTTTTATCTTTGCCTCCATTTTGCATTGCGAACATGAACCAGCGGTTGCTTCTCATTAGCTTACAGCTAATTTGGCCTCATTCTGAAATTTTTGAGACAAATCTGGATTTTCAACACATTCATGGTGAGTTGTGACAGTGAGGCAGCATTTTATTGGACGGTGGTTTCATTCTGATCCTTCTCATCATTTCTTTAATTTTCTTTAGGAGTTCAGTTGTGTTGGTAGCTTTGTGACGATACCGAATAAAGTTTTTAACTGAAATTTGACAATTTTGCTCATAAATTATCATATTTTGGAGAGAAGTTGTTTGTGTTTTTTCCATGTATGTGAGCATGACTTACCATTTGAGAGCGTCATTGGGTGAATTCCCTCCATCTATTATTATTTCACACCACACCTCATCAGGCAAGTATTCATAAAACAATTAGTGACAACTGAGAGCCATTTTGCTCTCATTTCCTGATAATCAGGTGGTGGAGCTACGCTCATCATCCACGTCTTGAAATGGGAAAGTGGCAGTGTCATGCTGTGGGTGTGTTCTTCCTACAGTTGATGAGAGAATGAGTGCTTGAAGAAAATCCTCTTAATGCTGAAAAAACCTTGAGACTTGGCTCACAGGACCACAACACTAAACATACAGCCAAAGATAGAATCAAATGGCTTAGATAAAAGTAAATTCATGTGTTAGAATGGCCTAGTCAAAGCCCAGGCCTAAGTCTAATTGAAAATCTATGATGAGCTGTATGTGGAGCGAAACATAGATCTGTTAAATATTAACCTAGGCTGTAAATAAAACACCCTCCGCACTTTTCAGAGTTTTGAAAAGAATTGAAAACCATTTATCATTTTACTTTAAAAAAATCTTTCATTTAAAGTTGAAAAATGAACATGTCACATGTTGACCTAAAGAAACGTTTTGAATGAAAAGTGCAAAAAAAAAAAATCTTGTAGTGCATCTTATAGGCAACTAAGCATCCATCAAACACATAGGTGCATCTTTAAACACAAAACAGGTCATGTGTATTAATAAAACGAGTAAAGAAAAAATATATATTATCTTTGTAATGACACGTGCCTTGGTAGAATTTTATATTTTATTTTCTAAAAAGTAAAAAAAAATTGATTTACTTTCTTTGGCTTTATTTAGACAAATTAGCTGCGTTTCCATTTCAAATGTGCAGAAAAGTTTTGTTGACATTCCACTAATGTCAAAAAAGCTGAATTTCGCAATGGCGCCATTCCCATTAAATAAGAAACGGAATTAAAATCACACGTGAATAAGTTTGTTCATTAAAAAACATTCAGCGCAATCTTCCTACCACTTCCTGTCGTCTTCTTCGTGGTTTCCACCAGTAACATCCAACTGTTGATCACCATTTGTGATGCAGAAAAACAGGGTTTCCATTGCAGTTTTGCGAAGTACACCTATCTCATCCTAACTCAAGAATTATTATCATAATTATTTTTATAATTCCAATTGGCGCAATTTTACGGTCGATGGAAACACAGCCAGTGTTCCACAGATTAGCTCCATAAATGATCCATTTGTTTGGTTCTGTTTTTGTTATGCCTCACATTATAAATGCTCTCTCTTAATAAACTTTTTCTGCAAATATTCTTGCACTTGATAAATCTAATCTACTTCTTGTTGGTCAGCTAAAACGCATCAAAGTTGAAGTTGGAACAGGAAACGGTGCGGAACAGGCTGACGCGGTGTCGGCGCTGCTGCACAGCACTGCTCTGGATCAGTAGTAGAAAACAGCAACAACATCACTCTGGAGACTGTGTCCAAAATGAAAATGCCACAAATCGTTGCAGCGCGGCGGGAAGCCTGAACTACTCGGTTTAAATCCCCCATGTTGCGATTCGCTTGTATTGTGTTGGTTTTGCTTCTGTTGTGTGACTTAAAAGGCATTTCACAGAGAGCAACTGAGGTGCTGCAGCACACATTACAATGGATTAAGTCAGCCTTGCAGAAAGGCCTGAGTAAAAAAAAAAAAAAATATGACTGGCAACCAAAATAGTGTCTGTCAAGAAGGAAAAAGGCAAGATGAAAGAACATGTCAAGGGAGAGATGATATCTCTTCTGAGCCTGGGGCAAACACACGCACATACACACCAAACTACACACACACACACACACACACACACACACACACACACACACACCCTCTGACAGAGTTTTAATAAAACCTGTCCGACGCCCTCTCCCAGGGTAAAGTGTGAGTGATGGCCTGGATAGGCTGTAGGCTGAGCTCCAAAAAAACCAAGCAGACTCTCTTCTACACGCACACACACACGAACACACACAAATACAAAACAAGAACCAACAGACAGGAAGATCACTTCTGACTGACACTCATGCACCTCGCTTGGCTTCATCCGAATACTTGGCTGCCATTGTGTTGAACTCTCGTGTGTTTGGGTTGCAAACGTAATTTTTTTTTGTATGAATGTGCCCTGATGTGCAGAGAAGCCGTGTCGGCACATATGGTGGGGGGATGACATTTTCAAGAAAATAAAAAATTAATAAATAAGTAACCCACACACAGAAAATCAAATTATGCAAACAGCGTCTTGACAGAGACGTTAGTTTCCGCGTGGCTGCAGCCGAATCACGATCCTCGCAGACAAGACGCTTGATCAATATTTGTTGAGTCAAGAGGGGTGAGTCTGTGTTTGGTGGAAGGTCTCCAGCTTCTAATTACCTGTGAACCAGAGTGTGTGTGTTTGTCGCCGGGAGAAAGAGGCCAGACCTCCGTGAAGAGGCCTGTCTGCTTGATCTTATCTCGCCTGGTGAGTCGACGAGCAGCGCTGCACATCGGACTGACACAGCCAAATACCTCAGTCATTTCAGCCCTGCATTCATGTGTGTGTGTGTGTGTGGGGGTGTGTGTGTGTGTGTGTGTGTGTGTGTGTGTGGTCATTAGCGGGGGGCACAACAAGATGACACGGTGCAAATGTCATGTGGGCATACATGTCGTCCCGGTGAACTCGTCAAATGTCGGCGGTTGCGTCAGCGCGCCGTTAATGGAAGGGCGGCGGGAAGGAAACCAAGAACAGATGGAGGTCGACTTCACAGAGCGTCGATCCGAGGAGCACAAAGGAGAGACTTACACCTCCGCCGGGACGGTCCAGTCTGGACTGAGTGTTGATAAGGTCTGCTGTGTGTCTGCAGCAGGTCAGCCTGAGGACTCAGCAGTCAGGGGTCTGAGATGAAGCAGAAGAGAAGAGAAGATCCAGTTCAGCCAAACAGAATCAGTAAGAATCGTCTCCAATAGGAGTCAAAGTGAGCAACAGACCTGATTTCTACTTTGAGTTACATGTAGAGCAGTGGTGTCCAAAGTGGGTCCTGGAGGGCCGCCATGCTGCATGTTTCAGTTCTCTACCTGGGTTAACGCACCTGGATCCAACGATGGCTCATTAGATGACCTAAGGAGAACATTGACATGCTGAGGAGATTGTTACTACAACCAGGGAGAGAACTAGAACATGCAACCTGCCGGCCGTCCAGGACCCACTTTGGACACCACTGGTGTAGAGCTTAAGACATCAATCATTAAGTCCATAAACCAGCCTTGATCTAGACATAAATCTTTGTCTAGTTTCAAACAATAAAACAATTGATTGATTGGCGCGGTACAAATTCTATGTGAGGAAATTCAAGTCAATGGTAGAAAGCCCAGATGGAGCACTGAAGAGAGATGAAAATCATACAGAATTGCATAGGAAGACGTGGCCAGGCTGTGGTGGTCTAATTTTACAAAAAAAATCTACAACTTATGTTAACCTTTTTCAGTCACCCTTTTCTTTCTTACGCTAGTCAAAAAGCTAACTCACTCAACATGTAGACTTTTAGAAAGAATTTTAGACTTATTTTACTCTAAATGCCTTTGAACCGTTTATGTGTTGTATATGTATTTTGTGGACAGGTGTTATATGGTTACCACAATCCAAACTGTGAACTTGGAGTCCAGATATAATACAGTGCAGTCTTGTTTTCTATCTTAGTGTCAGTTTTGACTTTTGCACACTTTCCACACTTTATCAGCATGAAGTAAGTATGAATGTTGCTGAATGTACACAAATAAGCGGAGATAAAATAATCAAAAATATGCTCTTTTGTGTACAGGGCTTGTTCTCTTAGGACACTGGCCAGTCGGCCATCTTGAAATGGCCACCTGGCTCAAAATTACCTCCCCAAACACGCCAGCAGGCACACAAGCTGTGTCAGCAGAGTCTAACAAGGAGAACTGGCCGTCTCTTTCTGTGTTTGGCTCCAGATAGCGGAGAGTGGATTGTTTTACCGCAGCCTCGTAAACACGCTACTTATTTTACATGCAGATGAACGGGTGTGGGGTAAAAGTGCTAATGATGCTGACAGGTTAGAAAACGACTGCACTGACCAATCCCTCCTCTCGACCAGAGCCAGGAGAAGAAAACAGGCATGCAGGATGAGAGGCGTAGAAATGTATTATTAGAAATGGAATATAGCTTTTATTTGAAGTCTTGTTAAATTGTTATTTTACAGGGCAGTATTATGTGTAATAAACTTTTCAGAGCTGTATGTCATGGTATAATGTTGTTCTCTCATCAAAAACATACCTGGAGTGTTTCCTTGAATCTCCCGTCGCAACCATTCAGCTGGATGGACCTAGCCCCGCCTTCAAGACACAGCTCCTCCTTGGAGCTGCAGTTTTCAAGCTTCCGCCTCACAGAGCATCCCTCCCCTTTGACTCCTCCACTCAGCTCCTTCAGACTAACCAGCAGCAATTAGCAAACACCTGGTGGAACTGAGCATCAGCTGAGCTCATTATAGGAGCTACTGCTCAGTGCAACGCTGGTAAAATGTTGCTAAGGGGTTAATAGAGGAGCCATGTTGTGATGATTTCCTCAAGAGCAGGAGTTTCTTAAAGAAACAAAGGCCCAATTTCAAGGTGTTAACATTTTTTCAAAATCATATTTGATGCATATAGCATTTTTATGACAACTGAAGTTAACAGACTTGATTGTAGTATAAAATGGCACAATGTGCCTGGAAAATACATAGCACTGCACCTTTAAACAACATATTTCTGGAAGTCAGTGGAACAGTGTTTCTAATGATTTGAGCGTTCACAGGATGTGTGCTCAGTCTTCCAGGTGAGTGTTCACGGTTCAGATGAAAGGGGAAAAGAGTGCGGCTGAAACTGGGTCAAGCTGATGAGGGGTTTCGGCGAGGGCCGACAGCGGGAACGCGTGGAGCGGTTGATGAGTGTAAAGGCAGTTGACGCAGCTGTGTTTGTCCCTGAAGCCAGCTGCAAAACTCTGGGCACTGAAGGGTGAAGTAAGCCACAGTTAGCGAAAATAACAATATATGCCACACATCAGTGGTTTGTAGAAGGGACGCACATGAAATACTGCAGTCAGCTGGAACAATAATAAAAAAAATATCAGATTGAAATATTGTCCAAAAGTAAAAGTGCACTTACAGAACCATTCATGACCCTTCAACTTTTTCAGCATTGGTGAAGTTACAGTCACATTATTCAATAGTCATATTATTTAAATATTGCAGCTGACTGCAATATTTTATGTGCATCCCTTTTACAATCCACTGATGTGTGGTATATATTGTTATTTTCACTGGATTTTTGGAAACAGGAGCTTCGTCCTCGAAGGCGGAGCTTGGTCCACGCCGGTGTTTTACACAGCTGAATGGTTGCCATGGGAGACAAAAGGATTTTTCAAACATGCATGAAAGACTCAAGGCAACAATCCAGGTTTGTTCTTGTAGAGAGAATAACATTATACCATGGTGTAAAGCTTAAAAAAGTTTATTTTACATGATCCTACCTCTTTAATGCCTTTTTTTATCATATGGAAAAGTAGCACTCCTAAAATGTAAACTTAAAGTTTTCTTGAGAACCTTCTACGTTGCATTGTATTCTTTTTAAAGGTTTTTTTTGACTGTAGTGGCCTTTATTTGAAAGTGTGAGGACAGTAAAGTAGGGTAATGAGAGAGACGGAAGACATGTGGCAAAAGTCACCAGGCCGGGAATCGAACCTGCAATGACTGCGCTGAGGACTAAGGCCTCCTCATTTGGGTTATGCGTAACCCCTGTTCCACCGCAGCACCCTGGTTGTTTTGTATTCTACCTGGCTGGTAAGTTTTTGTCACTTTTAACTCCTTCCCAGTGAACACACCTGTTTTTCTAAGCCTTGATTTAATCCAAACCATGCAGAACTTTTTTTTTTTATCTTTTTTTTTCAGATTCATGAGGCGGTCATGATTTTACATGATGTGTAAATAGAATTTCGTGAGTTGGGTCTATGCCCCCGCCACATTCTTGCGGTCCTGTCCATGTGGACCCGGGCCCGTGTATGTTGGTATGCACCATCCGAGTCACAGCTGCGCTGCCCGTCACTCAGAAAGGCCAGCAATGAAAGGAGCTCCATTCCTCCTCCACCCACTCCTCTCACCTCCTCTTTTTCCCTTCTCGGTCCAAATGGAACTGCTGACCCCTTTCCTCCCCTGTCAGCAGCAGGTATAATACGACCTGTCACCATGGCCCATTTGACCTCAGGCATGACCCTGCAGCTGGTTCTCCCATCATGTGAGCCTAAGGGGGGAAGACGAGGGGCTGGCGTTGCTGCGTTGCGAGGTTCAGGTAAGACTTCAGGTGCTACAGATCAATTCCCGTTGAGCAATAGATGTGAGCAACATGACGCTAAATCTTGTTCATTTAGCTGAATGTTTTGTATTAAGATTTGTTTTAGCCTAATTTCAGTAAACCTAAACAGAAAGCACTGCGCCTCCCTAACACTGATTGTTTTGACAACCCTACAAGCTGCTGGCTGAGTAACGACAGTTTGAATTGTGTGTCGATCTTGTCCAACCTTTCAAAACTTTCTTGACGGCAGCTGGCTGGCTAAGTTTGAACCCGTTTCCAAACGTTGTTTTACTTCTAATTAGAAAAGGAGAAAGAAAAAGAAAAGCATGTCTGCTGGGATACAGTTTCCCTGGTAATTTCAAGGAATCCATTCCCTGGAAAAAGAACATCCAGTGAAAACTGTGGGGATTATGATGTGTTTCACTGAAACTCATCCAATTACATTCTGCAGCACGGCTGCCAGAAGTAATCAGTAACAAAATGATGAGGACAAAACCTAACTCGATGCTATGATGCTAGACAAATATTCAAATTATGTATTTAAATGATGCATCTAGACTAAATATCACTGGATCTGGATCTGCAAAAGCATTTGTGTCAAGGAACCTGCTGTTGTTTTCCACAAGATCCAGTGACTGTTTGGGGAATTTATATGACAAACCAACAGAAAACAGTGCAAAATTGTGAAACAAAAACTAAAAGATAATCATAAAAAAACTTTTCACAAATAAGAATCTCTAAAGTGTTTGTTTATATGTTTTTAGGCAGAGTGAATAATTTGTAGAAACACAATTTGCTGCAATTACAGCTGCATGTGTTTGGGATCCGTCTGTAGCAGGTGTGTACATATAGAGACTGAAATATTTGCACATTCTTTGTAACTTAAGCTCAGCTGGATGGGATGCAGGGTATCTGTGAAAACTGATTTTTAACTCTTGCCACAGATTCTCAATGGGATTTCAGTCTGGACTTCAGGCCAGTTTCATGGATGGGCTATGCTCAACATCTAGATTCATCGATCTGTGTACCAACGTTTCTATCCACGCTGAAACGACACAGGTCTTCCCACAGCACCATTCTGCTGCCACCGTGTTTCACAGAGGTAGTGGTGTGTTCAGGGTAATGCTCAGTCATATTAGTTTGTCACATTGTATTTATTTTTTCTCACGCACAGCTGGACTCTGTTTACATATTAGTTGACTTCTGAAGGCAGTTTCTTGCCCTGGATATTAAAGCTGCAGTATGTAACTTTCATAAAAATGTGTTTTGTACATAATTTGTTAAAACTGTCACCACTTTGTGACTGTATAATGCGAGACAGATCAATTTCCTCCACCTCCTAGTGCTACTATTGCCGTCTGTAGAAATAATAGCAGTGCTCCCAGTCAGAAACAACCAATCAGAGCCTAGAGGAGGGTCTTAGCGCTGTCAACCAACCTTGTGCATGCACTGCTAAATGTGCTGGTGGCAGAAAAACAACTTATGGTGCGTTTACACGCGGTCGGCACTTCAAGTTCGACGCGTGTGCACTTTGAATGCAGACGCTTGACATTTTGTTCTACACTTAGCGTTTCGCGCATCTGGTTTACATTGTTTACATGTTTTGATTGTTGATTCTATTTTGCATGACTTTGTGTTTTTGTGTTTGTTATGATGTAAAGCACTTTGAAATGCCTTGCTGCTGAAATGTGCTAAACAAATAAAATTTGATTGATTGATTGATTCAAAGTCTATGTGAAGGCACGTCAGGGACGTGTCAGCTACAGACGTTCTCAATGCTTCAAACACTCAAAACGTTCCAAAGAGTTCAAATCATGCTGCACTAGATGTTTGAAATGCACCGCAGTGACCCTCGATGTGCCTCCGCATAGACTTTGAATGTAAACCAGAGGCGCCTGACACTCAAAACACATTTGATGTGAACGCACCATCACCGTTACAGGAAAGCTGCTTATCTGCAGTCATTGGTGGCCATGCTAAACAGCCTTAGCATTCATGACTTGCTGTAGTGTAGCAGAGAGACAGGGGGATGGTCTGAGTGGCACGTACACAAGGATGATTAACAGCGCCAAGATGCTCCTGCTGGCTCTGATTGGTTACTACTGGCTGAAGAAGCATGGGAGACGGCAGAGAAGTTAGATGTTTAACACAGATCATTTGATACTGTCACAACATGATGACAGTTTCAACAAATAAATAAAAACTTTTCTTTTAATAAAAGTTGCATACTGCAGTTTTAATTAGGAATATCAGAGAAGGTAGAATGTCAACGCACATCAAATGCTCAAAACATTTAGAAAATTATCTAAATTTCCTTCCACCTCCCAAGTATCATTGACTTTGTGTTGTTCTATAAGATAAAACACATGGCAAATTTGTAGTTGTAAAACAACATGCGGAAACACTGACCGGGACATGAAGGCTTTTGCGAGACGCGGTGCATTAGCCTTGAAGCTTAAACACACTCTCCTTCACTTTTAAAAGCCCTCAACTTGAGGCCCCATTTAGGCCTCTCAGGTGTCCTTGTAAAAGCCTGAATAGAAGCAGTGGAGACAAACACGCAGATGAAATGTCACGAGGAAGAAGAAAGGAAGCTGGTTACAGTTGGAAGGAATCGCCTTTGGGGATTTTGTTGTCAACAACCCAAAAAGAAAAAAACAAAAAAAGGGACATAGATTCCAGTCAACGCTGCGTGCTGAGGCTGGGAGGGGACCGTCACCCAAGACGAACAAACTACCTTTGTGGGAGCTGACATTTGACTGTTGCACTGTAATGATTTACGCGCAAATGCTTAGCATTTCACCGCGCCACAGGGCAACGTCTCAGCCTATTTGATGGTTTACCAGCTGCCAGCAACTCTTGTGTCATGTGAACTGAATGTGACCCGACATAGTGCTGATGTTTCTACAGTTACACCCTCCAGCTTCACATCATTAGACCTGTCAGAGCGCAGCCCGTCGCACATTTATTGTTCTGTAATGTAACAGAAGTCTGTTGTGCCCAGTCACGAGAGAGCAACCGGGCCGCTATCCATCACACTGTACGTCTTTGTTAAAGCCCGACTTATTCAGATGATACGTTCAAGGACTTATTCCCAGGTGCTTGATTCAACAAGCCTGGTCTATTTCAGTAACATACACACACACGCATACACGCGCACGCACACATCGTCTATATACACACAGGTGACACTGTGTGTTTGGATATGGGGCGTGTGATTCAGTGTTTTGCAAACTGTGGACAGGCCAACCCCATTAAAAATGTGTGTGTGTGTGTGTGTGTGTGTGTGTGGTGGAGGTGGGGAGGAGCGGGGGGTTTGGAGTGGGTGTTGTTGGCTCGACTGTGGCCTGTGCTGCGCGTTCGCGGGATAATTTACGGCCCCTTCATCCTGGCGGAATGTGTTTGTAGCCAAACGTAATGGAGGCCATCCATTCTCCCTGTCAGCATTGGGAAACACTTTTTTAGCCGACTATGGGAGGAAATGTCTGATGGGGAGAGGGCAAAGCTGTTCCTGTGCACGTTAGCTTGCAAGCTTGGATAACTTTGTGGCCTTCAGTGCTTGGGAATAAGGGATGTGTGAAAGAAAGATGCTTG
Source organism: Poecilia latipinna (assembly GCF_001443285.1). Classification (NCBI taxonomy): domain Eukaryota; kingdom Metazoa; phylum Chordata; class Actinopteri; order Cyprinodontiformes; family Poeciliidae; genus Poecilia; species Poecilia latipinna. Next base: position 148,100 of record NW_015113797.1, read on the forward strand.
TTTGCTTGTTTGATCTGCTTATGCATGGATCTACTTGTTGCTATGTAATTGCTAGAACTGCACAGTCAGATGTGCTGTAGGCGTTTGCAGCACCGGAAGTGGTTTCCTTCCAAGGACATTGATGCCATCTTGTCGTCGACAGGTTTTTTTTTTTTTAGAAACGGTTTTATTGGCTCTTATTTGACAGTGAATTGGGGGGGAAGACATGCGGCAAAGGTCATCAGGCCGGGACTCAAATCTGTGACGTCTGCGTTGAGGACTAAGGCCTCCATATGTGGGTTGTGCTTTCACCCCTGCGCCACCACAGCACCCCTTTCACAAGGTTTTACGGGGTGTCGCTCAGTTTTACAAGAACTGGGAGAAAATTTCATGCACCATAATGAACATCTGACAGGCCTTCCTTAGCAACACAAGCTTGTTGTGAGAACACAACTGTGGTGAGGATCAAACAGCTGCGGCCTGACAAACTCTTGGAACAAACGTGACAAAAAGCAGCTGCAGCAGCAGCAGCAAGACACAGGAAGGACAATTTTGGTAAAGACCGAGAGACGGAACGAAGGAGACAAAGAGCAGTCCACAAGGGGTAATTCTGGCACTAAATCTTTTGGCCTTTTGCACAGCCTTGAGCTGTTCCCAGCAGTGGGAGGTTCTTCGGTGATGGAAGTCAGTGCATCACATTGGATTTTATTCATGGGCCTCAGCAATGAGCTTTTTCCACCCCAGAGAATCTGCATTCATCAAGCAAACACGTGGGGAGCTTAGCTCTAACATGGGTGCGCTACAGCATCCTGTCATTGCCTCCATCACATTAGTCATCTCTGACTGCCGAGGCCAAAAGTTTGAAACCTTGGTAAATTGTAAACAGCCTGTAGTTGTATCCAGTCCAGAGGACCCCAAGTTGCTTCACATTACATTCACTCATTCACTCATTCACCCACACATTCACACGTTGATGGTGGCAAGCTAAAGGATAGTAGCCACTGGCCTGGGGAGGTCTGAGAGAAGTGAGGCTGTCATGTGCTGGTGCCACTGGGCTCTGTGACCAACACCAGGGTGAAGTGTTTTGCTCAAAGACTGAATAACGGACACGGACCCACAAGTTATTTTTCCATTAACTTTACTTCTTAACTGTTATTAGATCGTTTTATGAGATAGTTTTATGGTATACTGAAGTTTATTTACAAGTTTTCCAAAAGTTTCAAAAGCTTTTAAAGGGAACCATGATTAGTTATAAAAATAGACCTTATTTGGAAAATATTTAGATGTACAACAAAAAATACAGTAATAATACTGTAGGTTATTTAGTTTTTGAAATTTGAATAAACTATTTTCAGAGGAATGTCATCATGTTGTTGACGCTGTAATGCATTCTGGGTAAATGACGTACAGTCCAACAGCCTGGCTTCTCCAGCCAAAACAGTGATGAGTAACGTTATTAAGCCTTTTTAATTTGAACCGGAGCGCATTGAAAACGATCTGAACGTAGAAATTAGAAGAGGTGATGAAGATGAGGAGGAGCAAACAGAGGAAGAGGACGGCAGCTGGTGTTTTGCTGCTGCCTTCAGCTTCATAAATGAAACAATGAATGACATTTACCTGTGGTCGGACTGCGTGATCCGGTAAGTACTTCTGTAGCTCTGTGTCCAGTTAGGTAACAGCGGTCGAGGGTCTGAACTTCGTCCTGTGTTGGTAGTGGTTTCACAGTACTGGTGCTCTAGCTTCATTAGCATTTCCAGTAGTGATAGCTCCATTAGCGCTGCTTGCCTTTGTGTGTCTCCCACCGTCTATAGCCCTGTGTCCGGTTTGCAACATCTGTGCTGTTTAGAGTCCACTGTTACACAAGTCCGGTGTTTAACACCGGACCTTCATGGGTCCTTGTCAGATCGGTGATGTCAGTACTGCAGGCAGCATAGCCCCTGTTAGTATCTCAAAGAGCATCCAGCTCTGGCTGTCTCAGCGGCAGCACGGCATTTATTTTTAGCTCGTTAAGGCACGATCACCTGTTAGAGCCTTTGTTGGTTCTGCTGGTATAAATGGTTCAAAGTGTTGTGGAGAAATGTCCAGGATCCAGATTAGGTCATTCGTTGCCTCGCACTGCGCTCTTCTTTCTGATGATTAGTGTCTCCGGGTCGTAAAAATAATACCGCTTTGCCATGGATACGCATCATACCAACTGCCCAAAACTAAAAGAGAAAGAGCAAAAAACTTCCAACTGTATGTCATCCAAAACCAGAGGGGACAACTGTCCTAAGATGCAATGCCTCAACAAAAAAATAACCATGAACAAAAATCTACAGAAAGAATAAATCAGAGCCACCCTAACACTATATAACCCATCCCAATTCCAACATGGGGGGTAGGAAGGTGAGGAGGATAATGGGGGAGGTTGGTTGGTCAGTGTGGTAGAGTTCTCAAACACTCACATCATCATTCCAAAGATGAAGGGAAACTCTGTGATGTCACAACTAGAGTCCTGCTTGTGATGTCATCAGCTCTGTATGTATGTAACAAACTTCTACATTCTTGTCATTGCTTGCTGCACTACTGACAAGTTCAGACGTTCACAAAGCTCGTTCAAAGTTGAACATTGAGGTCGTTTGCTGATCAAAACGGATTTTAACAAACATTGTTTTGTCCAACATGTCGAACCAAAGGCCACATTCCTCCAACGGTGAGATGAGACCCCAGCATGGAGCATGGAGAGCTGGACAGAATCTGCAAGGCTGGACTGAGAACAGAACGCCTCCCATTGGGTTACAGAGAGAGATCCAGAGACTTGGCTCTCTTTTGGAAAAGGAGAGCAAGATGGTTTGAGGAGAACCAAAAGCTAGTCTACGTGCAAAGAGAACTGGAGAATACAAAAGCCGAGTTACAGAAAAGACTCAAGGAGATGAAGAGAGAACTACTGACAAGGGAAGAGTTTTCTGATTCAGAGTCTCTCAGATGAGCTATAATTGCTTCCAGGGTGCACAGCGACATAAAACACAAGACGTAAAGACTGCTGCAGAAGGAATTTGAGCAATTGAAGGTAGCTCATATTGTTGGTGAGGAAGCATTCAGGTCACAAATCCAGGCAGAAAAAGAGAAAAGTGACGTCCTCCAACAAGAGCTGGACCAAATCAAGACTCGCTACGAGGAGCTTCAATGGAAACATGAAGCTGCAGGTGAGGGGAACCTGCAGGTCGACATGCAGATGTTTTATGAAGAAAAAATCAAGCAAGAGCAAAAGCTCCTTGAAAACCTGAGAGCTGAGAAGGACGATCTCCAAGAAAAAATGTCCAAGGAGATTGCCTGCCTGCAGGAAACAGAGAACCGTCTGCAGAGCTGGTGCTGTTTAAGATTTCATACCAAGAATTAAACAGGAGGAATGAAGCAGATGTTTCTGCCCTGCAAGAGAAAGCAGAAGTTTATCAGTATGAGGTGAATTGTGAGAAAGAAGCTGATTTGGAAAGAGCCAAGAATGACCATCATCTTATCAATGTACTTAGAGCTGAAAAGAACAATCTGCATCAGAAAATGGCACTAGAGTTCTCTTTCCTGCAGCAGCAATCCAGAGACCATAAAACATCTCCAAAGTGAACTGGAGCAGGCTAAGGTTTCTTACCAGGAGCTTAAAATTACATATGAAGGAGATGTTTCTGCTTTAAGACAGCAAGCAGAAATATTTAAGCAGGAGGTAGATAAAGAGATGAAAGCTCACTCACTGAAAATGATGAGGGACCAAAAGATTATCAGTGAACTTGGAGTCGAGAAGGACAGTCTCCAAAAGCAACTCACTGTCCCCCAACAACGGTACTGTAGCAGCATCTTCACAGGAAAGAGATCTTAGTTCTTAACCAAGCGCCTCTTTCTCTGGGAGTTTCTTTGTTCTCCCAGTGTTAGTGGAGTTTTCTCCGGGTGCTCCGGTTCCCCCTAGATTTCCAAAATCATGTAAATAGGGGTGATTGACCAATGTAAATTGTCCTCAAGAAAGGTAGTATTAATTTCTAGAAAATTTAATTTCAAAAGCTTTGTCTGTGACCAATCTGATACTAGAAGTTGCTCTAGGAGGAGGTTCTGATACCATTCTAGATTCATGGCGGCGTTCACGTAGCATTGTCTGTTGGATCAGAGGGAATTTCACACATGAATGATCCCAGGGTCTTCACTGTTGGTACAACAGCTCACTCATGTTTATATTCAGCTCTTCTTCTCTCGGCAGACCTTTTTTCCACGTCTCCATCAGTCTGCCTTCACCAGAGGACCTAACATAACTTCTGTCCTCCACAGTCCGCCTCAGTTAATGTCCTTTCTTGAGATGATCTTGGCACCTTTCGGACTTACCTGGATACCCCTAAAGCTTTCTTCACAGCCATTAATCATCTCCCAAAAAATTATTAATGATTTAATAAACACTTGATGTGGCTGCAATCTGACTAGCAGTATTATCCTTGCCCATATTTGTTAAATATATAAGTTTTGTTATATATTTAACAAAAGTTAAATATATAAATAAAATTACAAGAATACAGTTGTCGAAATTATGAGAAGGCAAACACAGTATTTCAAGAATAAAGTCACATTATTATGAGAATACAATCATAACAATAAAGTCATAAAATTCTGGCTTTTCTCATGTTACTACAATTTTATTCTCATTATGACTTTATTGCTGTAATTTTATTGTTTTATTGTCTTAGCGTAGTCCTAATACTCTGTCAATAAAGAACACAAATCACCCACAAATAAAACATAAACACAAAGCCCAAGCACCCAGGAAACGTGACACATTTCTAATCCTGGAACATAAAAAATGTTGCATCACCTGAAAAACAAACCCAGTCCTGATTCAGAGCAACACGGTGAATATCACACTCCTGATCCCAATGCACACACACTATTCAGAACAGGAGCACATCAACAGTGACATACTCCGAGGCCATCGCAAAATTTATGTCCCCTTTGTTTTTTCACGCTTAGATTTATGTGACTTAAACTTTTCAAATACGCCAGTGTGCACAGTTAGCCTTACACATTTTGACCAAGACTGTGCAGAAAGCTCCTGAAAATGGCATCAAAAGCACGAACACTTCCTTTTTCCTCTCCATTTGCTTCCATATAACCGTTTCTGTGTTGTTGCTACTGGTTTGCTAACTCAGTTGATTCTCCCGTCCTTCCAAACTAAGGCCTCCTCCTTTTCCTGTTGAGCTGTGGCGGGTGACTCTTGTTAGCTGCGCAGCAAGCGGGGAAATGACTGAGTCTGACAATATAATTTACATTGTCTGTGGAGAGCGATCGCAGCGCGGCAGCCGTATTTATGCCACATTAGGGGATTTGCCTCCGCTGCCGTCTCCAGGTCCAATCCATCAGATGGCTTCCACCGCCTCCCCCCTCCTCCCCAACGCCGCTTTACTGAAACGTGCCCTTGAGAGAGTGCTGAGTTGCAGGAGTGTGTTTATCTGTGCGCTCACAATGGTGCTTTGTGAGCGGGCGCGCCAGCATTTTGCTGTGTGCGCGCGTGTGGGCCTGTGTGTACACCAGCAGGAGCGTGTCGATTCAGTACACCGGCTGTGGCCTGCGTTGTTAGACAAATGGACTCCATTCTGCAACAGACCAAATTACAGCAATAACTTCAGGGGGAGAACAATCATTACCGGGCCATTGTCATAACACTGTGCATGGGCAGCAGAAAAGTGGCCACTCTCCTGCCATGCCAGGGCTTCCCAGGCAGCAAAGACTTGCCACTGGAACTCTGCAATCCGTCCTCTCTGGGCTGTCAGCTTGTCCTGTATTGACTTGTCTCCCTTTGTAGCGGTCCCAAATTACTGTCAACTCATTCCCTCGGCATGCATTTCTCTGGATTGCTGCCTTGATAAGTGAGTCTGATGCAAATTGACATGGACACCCACACGGAGTAAGAAAGCATGGCACGAGGCTCAGCGAACAGGAATATGCATGGGAGAGCTGCGGCTGGGGAGCGCTGTAATGAACGACACAGAGGAGCTCATTTTTCACAGAGGATACAAAATGTCGGGTCCGGAAAGACAAGTCGGCGCTGAGAGGCGGCAACACATGCGGCTCCAAGTACTGCTCATTAATCATGAGACCAGGGAGTGGTGGTGGCGAGGTGCGGGGGGGACCCGTATCCATCTGTAGTGTACTTATGAGAGTTTTATAAATGTACTGCACAGCTGCTTGAGTCGGCGAGTAAACAACTAAGCCGAGCTCTGCACACTGTGTCCTTACAAGGGCACTGAGCCTGAAGCACCTGTTAGGACACGCTGAGGGCAGAGTGTTCACCTGGTCGGCTGTGGAACCACGAAACATCAACCCAGAACTTTCTCATGTTCATGAAATACGGAGCAGCTGACTAAAATGCAGCTAAGACACAACAATCAACTGTAGACAGTTTTCAGTCTCTTGTTTTATGAAGATATTGCACTTTTCTTTTTGCCTTCCTGCCATGAAGAGCGGTCATGAATCATAGGTGTTAGTGGCAGAGAAAGCATCACTCTGTAACCAGCTGTGTTTCCATTGGCCATTTAACTGGACAAACTGGAATTACAAAAATAAAACACAGCAATTAAAACAAAAAAAAAAACCTTCTGTTTTTCGTTAAAATGTTTTTGTGCTAGGACCAGGTGGTTTTTCGGGTGCCTCGAGATTCGTGCATTTTGCAAAACTGCAATAGAGACACTTATTTCGCATCGCATGAATCATGTGATCAACAGCCAGATGTGTTGCTGTCAGTGGAAAAGACGAAGATGATGATAGGAAGTGATGGGAGGATGATGGCTCGGCAGGTTTTTTTAATGACTTATTGCATATTCAAAATAGTGTTTTTTCAACATTAGCTACAAATATTGTTGGAAGTGCAGCTACTGTGAAACTGGGATGAACAAATTTTAAACAAAATACCAAATGATCATGAAGCTAACATTTTTTAAACTGTCTTTGGCCTGTTGAATTTATCATTTGTGGGTTAATGCAGCTGGCATTACAAAAGCAGCAATCTCTCTCTGTGTCATCCTTGGAAAATGTAAATATTTTAACTATCCTTTTAACTATTCTTAGATTCCTTAGATTTTCAGAGAGGCTACCAAAATCTATCAACTTCAACTAGAGACAGAGGTTAAAAACTCGAAAGTGTAAAACTGTGCTGCCCTCTTCATGAAGTTCCCGGTTACTAAGACAATGATTGGAGTTTAAATTCCAACCCGACTCAAACCTGTGGATGTTGTGCAGAAGCCCGATCCAATCCGACTGATTAACTCTAATTAGACGTAACAGACATGACATTTTGTCAAGTGCCATCATTAAAATCATCAATACACATCAAATAATTCTTTCAATGTTCCATTTATTATGGTCCAAAAGCAACTCTGAACAGGTGGGTTTTTAGCCTTGATTTAAAGTAACTCAGTGTTTCAGCTGTTTTGCACTTTTCTGGAAATTTGTTAAAAAACAAAACAAAACAAAAAAATAAAGAGAAAGTGTAAGTTGCTGGTATTTGGATTTCTAACAGTTTTTATCATGTTCAACCAGTGGTATACATATGATTGTACAACCTCTGTTTGTGAAAATATCACATTAGTGTTGGAAAAACAAAAATGGAAGTTAGCACTTTCTTAGCATTTTTCATTGCCTGTAATGGTTAGCAAAACAACAATAAGAATGTAGCAAATCACCCGTTTCTGATGTGCAGTCAGAGAGCACTCAACTCTGAAATCCTCATTTAATTGAACACATTTGCTCATTTTGCTGATCATCTATTCTTGCTCTCTCTCACTTTCTCGCAGCCTTAATAAACCACAGACATCTACCAACAAATCTCAGAAAATAGTTTCCTTTTAGCTTCTTACAACATCTCAGTGACCCTAGAAACAGCTAACATAGATCAGAAGCAGCTCTGATGCTGTGCATTGCTGCTATCAGTGCGATCCTGTAGCGCCCTGCAGTGATGCGTTCATGATTAGAGAAAGAGAGCTTTCACCTTCTGACAGGTTGGATAGCGGTTAGCGACGATTAAATTAACTTAATTCCATCACAAGGCACTTTTTCTTGACTAAGAATGTGTTGTTGATGTTCAACGGAGTACCACATTCTCCACAAACACTCCAGCTGCAAGAGGATAGGCGAAAGGCTTCCAAGCCACTTGAATAACTCTACCCTCACAAAATAATTTAGCTCCAACACCTAACCTCCTCACCCGACCTTAATTCTGCAGGCCCCTACTTGTCCCAGTGCATATCCTGAAGGCACAGGGCAATTTAGCCTTTAATTAATTGATGCTGCTTTCTTGCTGAGCAAAGACATTTGATGAGAACGGAGTGTGAGCCAGTGTGCAGGATTGGTGTGCACAGCTAATGATTGCACAGGGCAGCGGAGGGCACAGTAAATTAGGCAGAACTGAACTTTAGAAGACACCCCGACCGTCGGGAGGGGAAATGAAGGCTGGGAAGCGGAGGAAGACGAGACGAATGACAAGGCGTATCACGGCAATGGAGCGACGAGGCTACCCTCGGCTGCACGCTGCTTGTTTGCTTTCATTGGGTCTCAGGATTCTTAGCCTGTTAGGACGCGGACGGGGACGGGGAGGATGCTTTCAGACGCACATATACCCAATTCGTTACACAACACTTAACAGGAACTTGTGAGGCAAAATGTAAAGAAAAAAAAGTAAAAATGTCTGGCGAAAAAAAGCAAAACTGCCGCATGACGACATGCACACAGATTGCAATTCAGAAGCTGAGGGGCAACACACACTCATCATTTCAGTGTGTCAGCTGGCGCCTCAAACACACACCTGGGTGTCAGACCAGATTACTGGACTTCACCTGTAGATAACGTTCACTTGCTTCTGAATAGAGCAGGTTCTGAATAGAGCAGGTTACAAAGGAGTTGAGGAGTTGACCTTTGACCGGATGCTGCTGGTGTGGATTGTTTAAAATGGAGGGGGTATTATGTGTTCTCCAGGCACATTGTGCCGTTTTATAGCACTCACTTCCAATTCGTCAAAGTAGAGTTCACAAAGTTACCACATCTGACGGACGTGTTCATTTGAGCACCGCACCAGTCCTCTGCTAATACCGCATGGTAGTGACTAATGATACTCAAATAAAATGAAACCGATACAAAGAACACGAAGTCCAGTAGAACACCTGCTGTGGCTAATGTACAGTCAGGCCCCTGTCTGAACATACAGTGCCTATAAAAATGATTCACTCCCTTGGATGTTTACGAAGCAATCATAATCAACATAACTTGGCTTTTTTTACCCAAAAAAATTTAATACAATCATCTGATGTAAAAGTGAAAAATGATTTCTGCAAAAATAATGGTAGCTAAAGGGTCAGTAAGATGTAAAATTTGCTTTTTTTTTTTTTGGTTTTAATGCTATAATGGTTTTCCCTCGTCAAAAACACACCTGGACTGTTGCCGTGATTCTTTAATGCATGTTTGAGAAATCATTTAATCTCCATGGCAACCATTCAGGTTTGTAAAACAAGTTTTGATGACAAAACTCCAGTTTCCAAGCTTCCGAATTTCTGCCTCACAGAGCAGAGACTCCCTCCGCCCAACTCCTTCAGACTAGCCACGAGCAATTAGCAAGCACCTGGTGGAACTGAGCATCAGCTGAGTTCATCTTACAAGCTACTTCATATATAGTGAAATGTTGTGAAAGGGTTAAAAGCGGAGTCATGTTGTGATGAATTCCTAAAGTCGTAGTTTCAGAAAGAGCAGGAGTTTTTAAAGAGACAGAGGTCCAATATCACGGTGTTAGATTACGCAGTCAATTTTGTCTCAGTCATATTTGATACACATGGCGTTCTTATGACAGCTGACGTTACTGGATTGTGCTGTAAAATGATACAATAAAGTAATAATGATACAGTAAACCTGCCTCGATCAGGCCGTGCTCACGGACTGGGTGAGCGTGCCAGAAGGAGGCTGGTGAGAGAGCACATCGGGTCACCATGACGACGCCCAAGGAGTTACAAACGTCAGCAGCTGAGATGGGAGCGATTCTGCAGACGGCAACTGTTGCCAGGTTCATAGAGGAGGGCAGAGGAGCCAAAAACTAAACTCAAGAAAGACTTGAAGATATTGTCCTCAAGCAAACACTGTACACTGTGGACTGTACATGTGAACCAACCGAACCGGACAGCCGGCACATGTACAACACATCTAACATAAAACAAGATGAATTATCAGCAGATAATAAAATGAATGAGGACCAAGCTACGGTTGAAATAACACAGCCCTGGCCTATTATTCTAAAGGACAAAGCAGGCATTTTATGCTGTTAGCTAGATATCCCCCACCTTAATACTCACACACACACAAACACACACGCACACACACACACCCTATGGAGACCAGGGAGGAACAGCTGTCACAGTGGTTAATTTAGTAGGACAGAGATGTGGGTCGCGCAGAGCTTCCAAACTGACACTGGTGGTTAGGAGAGGTTCTCTGTGGAGCACCTGTAGAGAAAAGGGCAAACACAGCAGTGTGTGCGTTTTATTTTTATTTTTTATGTGTGTGTGTGAGAAGTACAAGCGTCCATATTAACACAATTATTTTTACTTTTGTTTTGTCTTGTGGTTAACCCGCTATTGCGGGTTTTTCCTGCTGCCTTTTCTCAGCATCTTGTAACGGTAAGCCTTATGGTCTGCACAGGTGCGAAGGAGGAGTTTGAAAAACCTCAAACATGCTGGAAATGTGTGTGAAAAATGTTGGCCTTTCATCCATACATAAACTATCACTAAAATAAATAATAAAAACTCAGAGCTGAGAGGAGAATTCTCCTTATTTGCACGTTGGAAACTGGAGAGTTACAGTCTGACCCAAACAAAGCAGCGCGGCCTCCACATGCGTCCGCATACCTGCTTTGACATGATTACCAATCAGCATTGTCCTGTGTTTTGTTAATTTTATATTGTAACATGGTATTTAAAAGTAGTTCAAACTCTCTAGTTAATTCCTAACAGGAAGTGGTGATTGTCTTGAGGGATTGTGATTGGCTGACACAGGTTTTAGCTTTGAGCTACACTGCCCCCTACAGGGTGGGCATGTTTAAAACAACGCTGAGTGATGTAATTCACCGCGTTTATGTGTATGAACACTTTTCTTACACAGTGGTGAAAGATTTCAGTGGTTGTAGGATTTTTCTTTTTCAAGTCATTTCTGTTGCTAACATAAAGCTAGCATGTTTTTATTTTGGTTGTATTTACCCAGAATGCTGTGTTCTATAGTTCACTTCCTGCTTCTGAAACGGCATCCAGTCTGCTTGCATGGCACCTCGTCAGACTTGGGTTTTCAGGCAGAGCAGAGTTTTTTTTTTTTTTGTTTGTATCAGAGTTTGATTACACGTCCACATCTCACCAAACGAACTGGACTTTCTAGGCAAATTTGATTAGAGCAGACTGGTGTGAATGGACGCTTAGTTTCATCTAGTCTCCGACATTTATGTTATTCCTTCATATTGATGAAAGCATGCTGCTTGAAAAGTACTAATTTAGAACAATTTCAATTTCTTCTCAGTCCATATTTATTTCCATCTTTCACAAAGAAGATTTACCTGAACGTAACCTCTGCCTTGCACTTGTAGCAGTGGAACAACGTTTTTCTTTTTCTTTTCTTTTTTTTTTAATGGCAGGAAATATATACGCAACAGCGTTTAACATGATTTATGACCCGATTTCTTCTAATACGCAGCTTAATTGTAGGAGCTATTAAAATTACATACTGCCAAACTGATTAAGTTGTCTGGCTGTGGGAGCTTGTTTCCTGTGGGAGCGTTTAAGGTTCATCAGCAGCTAAGGAGCTCAGTGGTTTTATTGAGGTGCAGGGATGATTTTAACCACAGAGACATTATGAAATGTACCGCTATGTGTAGGTTGTATATGTGGTGGGAGCAGAAGTGTGATTACTTTTTAACAGTTTGTAGCTGTCTATGCTTGCACAGGTGCCAAGATTTTTATTTTTTATTTTTTTAACTTGCATTAAGAAATTTCCCTCGAGAGTCGAGAGATGCTCAGAATACTTTCCCTTAACACTAAAAGCAGCGTTTACGCTTACACCAATTTTTTCTTTTAGATTATGTAATCTCAATTTAGATGGATATTTAATGAATTCCTCAGGAGAAATGTTCCTTTTGGACTAACATGTCCAGGATTTCATATTTGCAATTCTCCTTTCCTCACTAGTAGCGCTCTGTCTGTCTGCGGCCTTTGTCTCACTTTCACGGTAATGTAAGTTCACCCATTGGCTAAACTGATGTCCTGTCAGCCATTTCTACTGTTTAATCGTCTGCTAAGCCTGTCTGTTGTAAAGTTTGGCACCAGGACTCGTCTAGTAGGATCCACATGAATTCTCCGTGTTGACAGCCACATAACACTGCAAGTCAAAGGGTGGCGCCAGATACTCCGCAGTTAAAGAAAACCTGCAAGTTATGTAGCTGGCAGAGGAAGAAAAACACAATTTTATTTCTTGTTTTTTAAGAAAAATACTGCAGCATTTTGAGCTATTCAGCTCTGAGGAACCACGAGGACACAAAACAGTTTATTAAAGATGTTATTAATTTATTCAAATACATTTCTTCCTTTCTCCTGAGTTGCCATTGGCGATGTTCACAATTACTTATTTCTAGTCAAAGTTTAGCCTTAATCATAAAAACGTATTCTCAAGTTGGATGTGCGCCATTTAGTCTCCATGTGAAATTACTTTATATAGTTTATGATTTCAAATCCTTAGTTATGATTTAACTGAGGAAGAGTAATGGCTTTAACCGTTTGTCAGAATTTTGACTAATATTTGGAAGAAAAAAAATTAAGATACTACAGATGGGTTAATCTCACTTAAAGGGGCAGTATTGTTTAAAATCAACCTTTGTTGACGTTTACATCATGTTATAATGTTATTCCCTCATAAAAAACATTCGGGGAGTGTTTCTTCGATTCTTTCATGCATTTTTTTAAAGAAATCCTTTAATCTCCCATGGCAACCAGTCAGCTGAGCAAAATGCCTGGATCTTCAGACAAAGCTCCAACTTGGAGCTGCAGATTTTAAGTTTCCACCTCACCGATCAGCCCTCCCCTGTTCAGCTCCTTCAGACTAGCCAGCAGCAATTAGCAAACATCTGATAGAACTGTGTACATATTGAGCTCAATATAGGAGATATTTCTCAGTGCAACACTGGTTGCACTGAGAAATATCTCAGTTTTAAAGGGTTAATAGAGGAGCCATACTGTGATGACTTCCTGAAGGTGGAGTTTCAGAAACAGCAGGAGTTTTTAAAGAGACAGAGACCCAATTTCATTAAATTGTGAAGTCCAATTTCTTTTAAGTCATATTTGACACCGATAGCAATTTTTTTACAACTTCAGTTAACATAAATACTTGATCGTGTTGTAAAATAGCACTATGTCCTCGGTAAACATAATCTCACTTTTAAATCAGCCTTTATTTGACTTCAGATTTTCCAGAGAACCTTAGAGAATAAGCAGCATCGTGTCAGTGTCACTAGAAACAAATGACACTTCATCTTACTTGTAGAAAACAAATATTGAAGACATTCATAGCTCTCCTTCCACTTCACCATAATGCAACACTTTCATTACTCTAATACCCACAATTCTCATATAACACACAGAAGTTTGGGGTTGTGGGGACGAAAAATGAAGAAAAACTCAAAGAGTAATGGACACGTCTGTGATAACAGTGTCTGTCTGAAGGATGGTGGATGGATGAGGAGCCCCTCTCACCCAGCTGCTCTCTGCCAAGCAGATTTAAACATTTTATAAGATCTGAGCCGAAACTCCTGAACGCTGACAACAGAGCTCCTCTTCCAGCATTTAATCACCCGGCTGTCAGTCTTGTTTTCCTGTCAGTGCGACCCGTTTATCCAACCCTGTAAGACGTGTTTAGGATGTAACACAAGAATCCCATTCTTTTTTTCTTTTCTTTTTTCTTTTTCCCACTTCTGACTCCAGTTCTCCCACTTCTCCTTTTTGCTCCTTTGTCCTCTCCCCTCCCCTCTGCTGTCCGTCTCACTTGCGTCTGTGTCTCTTTTGTCTTCCCCTCTGAGGAGGACAGGGAGGGTGTGTGTGTGGAAAAAAGAAAAAAAAAAAGAAAATCTGCCAAGTGACGATAAAGCTATTTGGTACCGTCACGAGTCTCCCATAGAGGAAGGGATGGAGCGGGGAGTGGATCGCTCCATCCATCACGACCACGCAGGACTGACACAACAAAAGATGGAGTGCTGGGAGAGGCCTCTCAGCTGCGAGGGGCCAGGAACTCCAAACAATATTTTTTGGCGCCTGTCAGGCTGTCCAATAAAGGAGGCCGATATATGAACTATCTAGCACTGATGTAATGCGCCTCATAAATCTGCTTTAATTACTCGGCTCGGGGACAGCCAGTGGGAGCCCGCGTCTGGATTTATGGCATCCCCCGCTTGGCATCTTAACGACTCTGTGCTTTTAATATCATTACCCTGTAATTTATTATGCTGCCAGGGTGCACACCCAAACCTTCAGCATAACTCTTGTTTATTTATGCCTGTTTAAAGGCCACTTCAGTGACACAGGCATTTAGCACATTTCAGTCGGGCTTTAATCATTTGTCCTAATGAGGCCATTATACGGCCGTGTCCTCTGGCTGGCTCGGGCTGCGGCTTGACGATGGTCGGGGGTTGAGCCCTGGGAAGCTGGGAGAGATGGCAAGACCAGGTTTTTTTATCTCTCTCTCTGTTGGGTCGTGATCCCACGGGCTGCGCGGGTCCGGAGCCGCTGTTCTGCCTGCCGCAATGAGAAACTTGCCAAGTTGAAAGTTTTCATTGGCCTGTGATGAATACTTTCAAACTTCAACAGAAAACTGGACGGACATTTTTGGTTCACTTTCTTAGATATTTGTTTGAATCTGTTGTTTTTTCATTTATCTGATTATTTTTAACCAATGACAAACCTTATATTTTGACAGGAGCCATTACTAAGATCATCAATACATGTCGAATCTGTTGGCCAATGTTACATTTATAATGGTTCATAAGAATAATATGAACCATAATATTAGATTTTGAGCCTTGATCTAAAGGGAGTCAGTGTTTCATTATATTTGCAGTTTTCTTGAAGTTTGCTCCAGATTTGTGACGCATAGAAGCCGACTTCTGTAAAGTAAAATATATTTATTATTCACAAAAATTACTCTTAACATGCTCAACAATAAATGTGCAATATCAAAATGGGACAAATAAAACGGACGTGTACATTTCTGTATCTCCAAAACATAAAGAGGAAGTTGTATGTTTGCCGTAATAAAAGGAAAGTTTTAAATTCCCAACATTTTTTGGGGTGATTGCTTTCCATACATTATTTTTTTTACATTATACTTTATTTTTTGTGCACCTAGCAACAAAAATCTATGCTAAATTAGGAGCACACAGAGAGAATGAAGTTTTTTTTTTTTGCTTACCTGTTTTAGATTTAAATGCAAGAAAAAGTGAAAATATATATCAACAATAACTGAATATAGCGCACAAACCTGGGAAAGACATGTCTTGTGTAAATCAACTAGTAAATTTAGGTTTTAGGATACGATCTGATAGCAAAGAAAGTATTTCTCACTTAGCAAACAAATTTTAGCATTCTGTTTTTATCCTCCAAGAAACCAAAATACTGCTTCATAAGAACAGGTTATAGATCACTCTCTCTTTGAAAACACTAGCCGTCTTAAGCCAAGTTTAATGAATGGTTGGACAAAATGAAATGTGACCCTAAAAATGTCTAAGAAAACAAAAAGTTTCAGCTAGATGAACTACCTGGGGAGGGCAAGATTTCTATCATTCCAGAATTGTGGTCGCTGGGCCGCACACAATTATTCCTACAGCCGTAAATGATTCATAGGCTGCAGTCTGAACAGGCCTGCTCTGAGAACCGAGTCTCATCTCTCTCCAGCATATTGTCTTCCAGAAAAGCGTGTTTTCCTTTGGTTTCCTCATTCCGACCGGATGGAAAAACTATCATAGTTCTCCTCCACTGTCCCCTCCATTTCCTACCGTTCACCTCACATTACCCCTCCATGTTTCCTTTTCTCTATCCATCTACTTTGCAAACCTCCGTCCCCCAATTCATCCTTCTCTCCTCCCGTCTGACTGCACATGAAAAAGGAGCTACAGGAGCCGCAACGGGCGGGGCGGGTAAAAAGAAAAACCAGCCGGGGTCGAGGACAGACTTTGCTTTTTCTGGTGCCATGTTATGCTAATGCTTTCCAGATCGGCCTCCCTATTACACGGGCTGCGATAGGACTCCGTTATGCTAGCTGCTAAATGCCTGCGCAACCGCCAGTGACAGTGACATATTAGTTTTGCGCCCCTCCGCAATCTGATACCTCGAAGTTTGCCACCATACTAAAGATTTGATTAATGTTGTTCCATTTGGTGGCTGTAATTGGCCGCGACTGGAGCACAGAATAATCAGGCGTTTCTATTCGGAGCAGCCGGCAAGTCGGCGGAGGAGGGGAGAAAAAAGGGGGCAGCGATGCTAACGAGCGAGCTAGTTAATTAAGCCTGCAGCACAGTGGCGACAGTTACTGATGACTCCTATGACAAACCGCCCCTGTTCCTCCTTCTCCTCCTCCTCCTCCTGCTGCTGCTGCTGCTCCACACATTTCCTCCGTTCCAACACCAACATACAGTGTAGACATAGTGCTGGGAGCAGACAGACGGGACAAACCGATTCTTTTTTTTTATCTCTTGACAAGGCAGAGATCAGTGGTGCAGAGGTCAAAACTGTAGCAACAACAACTGATGCAACAGAGGAACTTTGCTGTGAAAAGCGCTGAGTTTTGTAATTATGACAACTATTTTCCCCTCTTCCCCATGCCGGGATCCTCCGCCGTCAGCTGCTGCTGAGGTGTGGACGCTTCACTGCCGCTGCCAGCAAACATCGATCACTGTGTTTCCATTAGCCATCAAATTGTGCAAATTGAAAGTTTGAAAATACCTTTTATTAATGGAAACACGTCTGTTTTGAATAATACATGTATTTTTTGATAGAAAAGTTTTTGCGCTTGGATGAGGAGGTTTTTCATGCGTATCAAAGTCGATTTATTTCACAAAACTGCAACGCAAACACTTTTTTTTCCAACAACTGGGTGATACTACTGGCGAAAACGCCGAAGAAGATGACAGGAAGTGGTAGGAGGATGTTGGGGGTTTTTTTTCAGACAATGTGCCTCTGGTTCCACCAGAGCTCTCACAGCATCACACAGTTCATAAGAAGTTGTGCATCATTCCAAAGTGTTTAATCCATAGCGTTTCTGTAAAATGGCCGACTACAATTTCCCCAAAACGCTGCATACGTAGCCGCTTCCAAGTAGGCGGGGCTTGTCGGTCCAATGCCTGAATCAGACGCCAACGTCTCCTCTTATTGGCTGATGGATGACGAGCACTAGCGTCATGGCTGAATAATGAATATATCATGTAACTGTTTACATCAGTCACTGCCATTACCAGTCAATTACTATCAACCAAGAAGGAGGAGGTGTCAACCCTCGGCTACTGTAATTGGTCCAGTCCAAAATCAATTTTGACTAATAGGCCAATATACCAGTTTTGTGTATCAATAAACATCCCAGCCTAAACTCATCGATGACCCACTGGGCAGGTGCCCGGTAAGCCCAATGGCCAGCCCAGCATGTTGTTGTTAAATGCTGTGCTTATACAAATCTATCCACTTTCAGTAGCACAAAATGAGTTCCAGCTATTAAACAAGGAAACAAACCCAAACACCAAAACTTCCCTGCTGCTGCTTCTAATACCAGGTGAAGTGCTGCACTGTGTGTGTGACAGCTTATTTAGCTGAGGGCTGTCACTGAACTGTAAAACAGCAATTAAATGAGCGAGGAATTCATCATGTTCATGTCACAGCCTTGTCTCCTGGCATTGCTCGCAGACACAGAATACCTTTCCTGCAAGACAGCGGCAGTCAGAAAGCAAAACCAGCATCACAGTACTGGTTTCCATTTCCTGCTTCAGACGTCTGAGACGTCTGACAGCGCCGGGCATCGGGCCGGCACTGTCAAAGGAGAAGGATCTGTTTTTGCTTCATCTTGATGAATGTGGTGTGATGTTTTCTACAGTATTGGGAAACACATTTGAGCACTGTAGCGCACAGCGGATCATTTGTTTCAGTTCGGTTGGCTTTTGCCTTGTTTGCCTTCTCATTTCCGTTTCGTTCTCTGCATTAAATCTACAAGAGTCAACATCTCTTCAATCTTTGATGCTGGAGGCTGCCGGGTCAGGTCACTTACAATGATTCACCGCAAACTGTGTGAAAATCCAAAAAAATAAATTTTTTTCTGTCAGCAGTGTGAAATAATATATATATCATATTAATTTATTTGAGCAGTTTATCCCTTATTTAAGTCAATTTATACACTTTAAATGGTTCACTAGTTCTGTTCAGAGTACTGTTCACACAGGAAGACTTTCTGTGCTGCACCACCTCCAACCTCAGTTTCCTTTCTAATTGTACATTTCTGTGTAGTCAAATCTAGATTTGAAAACTGCTGCAAGTTCACAAAGTGGAATTTTCTTGAACCATAATGACACTATTGAGATTTTTTAAAGGTAGGAAACCACTATTTTATTGTTTAGAATATTTTTAACAGAACTTCACTTTAAAACTGTTGAACTACACCTTTAATAGCTTGGTTGCCCATGACATGTTCACAATTCAAATGATTTCTCTCAGATCATGGAGCCGTAGCGTGATGGAGCATAAAGCCATACTAACAAAAACAAATGAAAAAAGTTTAAATAACATTTATATAGTATAAATTAGTAATATTACAAGAATAAAGTCATACTATTTTAAGAATAAAGTCATAATGTGGTGATTATTCTCTTAATACTAGGACTGTCGTGTGACTTCTAGTAATATTAAGACTTTATTCTCGTAATATTACAGCTTTATAACTCGTAATTTTATGACTTTATCTTCATAATATTTAATTCTCATGATTTTATTTTAAAAAATTTTCCTAGCATTGCCCTAACAGTCCATCACACATTTAGGAAGTAGATTGGTAAAAAACGAGACTTGAGTTTTTCTTTTTTTCTTTTCTGTTCTTTTTCAACTTCAAAAACAAAGTTTGCAAATGTCTGACTGCTGCAGAACCTTTCATCAGAAACGGCTGCTGATGGGGACGCTGCCTCTTTCTTGTGTTTTTTTTTTTTCTTTTTGTTTGAGGATTGTGAAAGCAGGAGTGTAACACTGAAGGTGACGACAACATATGAGGCTGTTTGGAGAAAAGCTTTGGCCTTCAAAACTGAGATCTATACCTTCTTGCCAATAATTCTTTCTGTTTATATATATGTGTGTGTGTGTGTGTGTGTGTGTATTCAGTGCCAAGCTGCCATCTTGTAGACTTAGTGACAAGACAAACAGCAGGTTAATTGTGTCTCAGTCACTACCTGTATGCTCATGTGTTGAAAGCTCTCTGCCTCACAGAGCTCACTGACAGTTGTGACATTACTGAACAGCAGGACCGGCAGTCCTTCAGGGTGTGTGTGTGTGTGTGTGTGTGTGCGTGTGTGTGTGTGTAAGGGATGACAGCAAACGGAGAAAAACAGCTTGTGCGGCCTGGGATGGCCTGGGAGAGATAGACAGGAGGAGGAG